>NW_027195283.1:7500-157500 GCF_038502225.1 Cherax quadricarinatus
ACCAGAGTGCCTAACTTTGTCATTCAGTTAATCAAGTCATTCAGTAAGATAGTCAAGTGATTCAGTAAGTCAATCAAGTTGTTCAGTCAGTCAAGTGATTCTGTAAGTCAATTGATTCAGTAAGTCTCAAGTCATTCAATAAGTCAGTCAAGTCATTCAGTAAGTCAGTCAAGTCATTCAGTAAGTCAGTCAAGTCATTCAGTCAGTCAGTCAAGTTGTTCAGTAAGTCAATCAAGTCATTCAGTAAGTCAGTCAAGTCATTCAGTAAGTCAGTCAGGTCATTCAGTCAAATCATTCAGTAAGTCAAGTCATTCAGTAAATCAGTCAAGTCATTCAGTAAGTCAGTCAGGTCATTCAGTAAGTCAGTCAAGTCATTCAGTAAGTCAGTCAAGTCATTCAGTCAGTCAGTCAAGTCATTCAGTCAGTCAGTCAAGTCATTTAGTAAGTCAGTCAAGTCATTAAGTCAGTAAATTCATTCAGTAAGTCAGCCAGTCACACAAACTTATGTTTGCCTATTTTTTGTGTGTATTGGCAGTTTGGGGGGATATGTTGTGTATCTTTATACGTATATGCTTCTAAACTGTTGTATTCTGAGCATCTCTGCAAAAACAGTGATAATGTGTGAGTGTGGTGAAAGTGTTGAATGATGATGAAAGTATTTTCTTTTTGGGGATTTTCTTTCTTTTTTGGGTCACCCTGCCTCGGTAGGAGACGGCCGACTTGTTGAAAAAAAAAAAAAAAAAGTAACACTTCATTATGGCCACAGGTTATGTCTTGTCTAATATCTCTGTTTCTTCATTAATTTTAAGACTTAAATGCTTACACCTTTTCTTGCCACTTTGAGCAACACTGGTATGCCTACTGGGTGTCATGATTGCTTGGCAGATACAAGATATAGCAATTAAAAGATCAAAACACAATTCACAATCACAACCTTGTAGCAGAGAAGTTGGATTGGACACACATGAAGTACAAATGCTGGGATGGTGGGGTGGTGTCGGGGGGTGGCTGGGGACGGGGGGAGGTCTTCCCTGCTGATCCACAATAAGGCAGCCGCTTGAGGAAAAGGGAAGTTTTATTTCCTTCCCCCAAACTGAACCTTGTTAAATTCATCTTATGACGTGTTACATAAAATTGTGCTGCAATTCTTCAATCATGCTATGCCCAAATCGTGCTAAATAAACTTGTGGTAAATGACGGTCTACTGTACCTCCTGGAAAATCAATTGCCACTCAAGTGCCTCCTGATAATGGACATTGCTCCTGCTCATCCTCCAGATTTGGAAGACCAATTGTTGGAGAAGTTTAGTTTCATCACAATGAAGTTCTTGCCCCCTAATACCACTCCTCTCATCCAGCCCATGGACCAGCAGGTCATTTCAACCTTCAAAAGACTCTACACCAAAGCAGTTTCAAATGTGCTTTCAAGTGACCTTAGACACTGAATTGACCCTAAGAGATCTGGAGGAATCACTTCAATATCCTCAATTGCATAAGCCTTATAGATAAGGCTTGGCAGGGAGTAACTTCCAGGACGATGAACTCTGCTTGGAGAAAATTGTGGCTAGAATGTGTCCTCGAGAAGGATTTTGAAGGGTTTCAGGCTGACCCTGACAACCCTACACCTATTGTGGAATCTATTGTGTCTTTGAGGAAATCCATGGGGTTGGATGTGAGTGGCCAGGATGTGGAAGAGTTGGTGGATGACCACAGGGAAGAGCTAACCACTGAAGAGCTGCAAAACCTTCAACTGGAACAGCAAGACCATAGCTGAGGAAACTGCTTCAGAGGAGGAGGGAGAGGGGAGAATGTGCTTTCTTCAGTGATTAAGGACATGTGTGCAAAGTGGAGTGAGTTGCAAAGTTTTGTGGAGAAATATTACCCTAACAAAGCTGTTGCAAGCTGTGTCTGCAACATGTTCAATGACAATGCCTTGTCCCATTTTAGGCAAATCTTTAAGAGACGTCAGAAACAGACCTCTCTGGGTAGATTTTTTGTGCGACAGGGGTACAATGACTCAAGCTGGTCCTAGTGCCAGTAAAAGACAAAGAAGGGAAGTAACCCTGGATGGGCCTTGATACCTGAAGTCCTTATGGAAGGGAATTCCCCTTCTAAACAATAACCTCTCCTCCTCCCTCTCCACTCCTTGCTATCTTCCATACACCAACAAGAGTTTTCAATAAAGGTAAAAGTGATGTTAAATATTCATTTATCCATTTCATTAGTAATTTACATTTATTTCTCATTGTTTTCTGTATGTAAAACTATAGTTATTCTCTATAAGATGTATTTTTTTTAATATTTTTGGGTGTCTGGAATGGATTAATTGGATTTACATTATTTCTGATGGGAAATACTGCTTCAGTTTTTGTACGATTCAATTTTTGTCAGACCTTCTGGAGTGGATTAATCATGAAAACCTAGGTTCCACTGTATTAGAATTTTATTAGTACTGTATAATAGGGCAATTGTGCCATGTGAGGGGTAATTTCTCCACCAACCTAAAAGTACCCATTTAGACTAAATTTAGAATACTGACTGGTAAAGAGATTCCAAATACATGTAGGTAATATATATTTTGGAAACTCCTTAGATAATGGGCACTTTAATCTTAATGGGGCAATTACCCACATAGCACAACTACAGCATTATATGGCAGAATTATGGTAGTGTTATGTCTGGTGAATATGAGATTATATCACGTGTTTGGGTGTCTTTTGTGCTTTACTATTTTTATCAAATGAGGTACAGTATTGAATCTACAAGGAAAAACACATATTCTTAGAAACTGCTGTTCTGACATTTTAAGTGAAGGCCAAGATAAAATTATGATGGCTAAGGATTTAAAAGAAGAAACACTCACCATCAGTCTTACCAACACTATAGCTCAGATGCCCCTCCAAACTGTAAAATCCCCACCCTCCTGCAGAATGCAGGCACTGGGCTTCCATCTCCAGGACTAAGTCCAGCTACCTGGTTTCCACAATTCCCCTCACAAATATTACCTTGCTCACACTCCAACAGTACATCGTCATAAAAGTCAAAACTATTCTGAAGGTGCAATACTACAGATGTACAGACAAGTTCAAACAAATTTTTGAATTGATTATGGGTTAATCTGCAAAATTGCACATTGCCTATTATAAAACCCAAGAATTTCCTCTTTTGTAATGGTCTTACAAAAGTTACAAAATTAAATGATTACCTATTATAAAGGCAGAGCATGAACAAATAATACATTTAGTATTCCTTCCCTTCCTTGGATCAAACCTGATTGCCTATTCCCCAGGTGATGTATGACCCCAAAGGGTTTAGCACTTGTCACTAAATATAATTCTCATCTTCCAGACAAATATTAATTAGGTTAAAACTAAATAAAAGTAATGCAATCTTTACCCAATAAAGCCAAGTTTAGCTATGTGAAACTAAGTG
Organism: Cherax quadricarinatus; assembly: GCF_038502225.1. Taxonomy (NCBI): domain Eukaryota; kingdom Metazoa; phylum Arthropoda; class Malacostraca; order Decapoda; family Parastacidae; genus Cherax; species Cherax quadricarinatus. The sequence goes on from NW_027195283.1 coordinate 10,932, forward strand.
AACTTTTTAAGTCAATATTTTACACAATATAATTTTTTTCACTAATGTATATACTGTATAAAAATCCAAAGTGAAGAGAACGTTCAGCTTAAAAGTTAAATTCCAAATTTAAGAGGATATCAAATAAAAAGAAATTATATTACTGTGCTAATGAATAATACTTATCAGTTATAAACAATATGTAAAACAAAGATTTGAAATTAAAGTAAATTTTCAGTTTCAGATACAACGGAAATATACTTTGGCAATACACTGACTAGAATATATAAACAACCTCACATGGCAGCACAGAAAGCAAATAACAGAAATCCTTTATTCTTTTATAGTCTCAGGAACTACAAAATTATTTATAAGTCATAAAATGAGAATAAATAGTAGATAGTCTTTTAAATTTACCAAGTAAAATATCAGAGTGTAAGTAGTCTGTGGGATTAATTTTATACATTTTGTGTTATGCCATTTCACTGAAATTCAAATAGCATAACATTTATCAATTTTATTATGCCTTATTCCACTTTAAGATATTGCTGCCTTAAGCTTGAAAGTAAAATGCTGAAATAATATCTAAATATTTAATCAGACTGAAGATCTGGGCACATTTGATCACCTGCCCTTAATATTGTGATGTACAGGTCAGGTATTGACTGTTCTGTGAAGTCTTGAGAAAAAATATATAAAAGCTTTAGTTACTATTTCTGTATTTTTCAAAATAATTTATTTGAGAATCTGCATATTTCTTATAAATTTTATATACAGCTTTATATTTTAAACAAATCACCTGAAAATATACACTCAGATTCCCTAAAGATTAAGAAGAAAATGTCCTGGTTACATACTTAGGAAATAATTAAATTCTTGTTACAACATTATGTATTAAGGAAAGAATTAAATTTTTGAAACTTATGAAAACATGTTTAGGCCATTACTGGAAGTTTGAAAAGAAAATGGCCAAAGATTCTGATAGGACCCTTTGTGACTGTAATGTAACAGGTCATAAAGTGTCCATCACCTTGGATAAAACTACACAGGATTGTGGTATTGTTCATATGACACAAGAAATCCAACTATACAGTAGCACACAGATCAATCCACTTTAAGACGATAATCTAAAAAAGTAGCATTTCTGTGGGGCAATTTATTTTCATAAATGTATATTATATTAACATTTGGCTCATCATGATTATGCTGTGTGGTCACTGAATATAAAGTATATAAAGTAACTATTTTGTTTAGTTAGTTGCCTAAGTAGTTAAAACACCCATAGCAATTAACACTCATTATGTTGCTCCATATTAGTGAGAAACCAATCATGCAACACACTATGACAAACACGAGGACAGTATAGAAAGTCTAAAAGATGAGCTACAAAATGGCTCTTGAGCTAAAAATTGAGTTAAGAAAGGCTAAAAATGCTAGAAATGACCTCACTGGGTGATAAGTAAAGAAATGACATGATAACCATATACAGTTTAAGGTCTCAGATAGAGATTTCTTAGCACCATCAACAGGAAGAACAAGATGTATAATTGTAAACTAACAAGAAAGCAGTGCCTGAAAGATACTAATTTATTTACTAACAAGAGTGATAGAACAATGGAATGAATTACAAGTCAGTAAGTGCTACAACTGGAAACTTGAAAATATTATTGATAGATTAAACATTGAAGATGGAATACCACAAAGATACCTCTGCTCCTGTAATTACAAATAAAGAATCACAAGCTCTAGTCTGTTTGGAAGCCCATAAGTACTTCCGGTAGCTTCATCCTACATAATACATTCCACAACCTTAACTTATTTTGGCAATAAAGTTCTTCCTGAAATACTGCTGACTCGATCTGAGAGCATTGGTCATTACAGGTTTATTTTTCTATCACCATGCCGCTTTTGCACAATTTCCTGCTGTGTTTACTCTATTAGCCAACTTCTGAAAGTGTTATCAGTAACAAGGATGCTCTCTACATTTTTTACTTTAGAGATTGAATAATTTATGAGTTAGCACTTTTATGAATATTATTAATTGGTATACTCTTATTTCCCAATGCTTTCCCTTTCATTTTTTTTCAACTTTTCCTCACTTCACTTGTTACACATACAACTGTAAGCCAAGTGACCTAGTATCTTCATATTACCAGTGATATTTAGGGACCGACATGAAGTTCAAGAACAAAATTATACAAGACAATGAAATGCTTCATCAGCCAACTCATTATTTAATGCATTACCAATCAAACCAGATTAACAACAATTTCTTAATGCAACTGCAAATTAGATGTAAAATATTAAAACCTTAACTTGAGTATATTAGTTCTGATAGAAATAATGCACAACAGGTTTTATGGAAACCTATTTTTATTTTCAGAAATGACCTATCTTAAATTCACAAATATACTGTAATACAATGAATATTCTGCAGAAATGGGCTGGAACTCCTGCTACAAATAAAAGTCCTGAGGATGTACAATAATCCTATAAATAGTCAGCTGGTCCCTCAACAGTGGTACCATATGATTATCCCTTATCTAAAAAGCATAAGGGTAAAAAAAAATTTAATGACACCAAAAATATGCAAATGAAATATGTCTGCTCCTAGTTACAAAGCTATAAACATATTTAAGTCATACATTCTACGTCACAGCTACACCTATATAAAATTATATCAATTTACCACCAATTAACTTACGAACATGCCAGTTATGAATGCTGCATTCTACATATGTTGTGTGCTTCATAAAGCCCAATCCTTTGTAACTGTTTCCACTTAGTTTAAAAAATGTAAAACATTTTATAAGATAGCCGATGGAATTGTTAACTTTTTTGTACTGCCATTTATCACATTCTTCAAATCGATACTGTCTTCTTCAACACAACCCAGTGTGTTCTGTGGAATCCACTTGAATGACTATGTCATTTACACGGCCCAATGTGTTCTATGGAATCCATCAGCTGAAACAGCAAAAATTAGTAAAAAAAATCCAATCACGCAATATTTTTTGAGGTCAATTTAGCCTTCCATACTTAAAGCCTCAATGTCAGGAAAATTTAACCCAATCAGAGCACATTTTATAGAGTAAAGCCTCAACTTATGATGTAAATCTGTCCCTTAATACACATAAGTTTGTTTGGTATTTGGAATCTTTTTCTCATAGAAATCCATGTTATAATTAGAGATTCATTCCCAAGTTATAATATTAATACTGCATTCTTACACAGTATTTTATATTCAATACTGTTCCCCTTTATGTTTTTTTTCGTCAAACCGGCCATATCCCACCGAGGCAGGGTGACCTAAAAAGAAAAACAAAAGTTTCTTATTTAACTTTAGTAATGTATACAGGAAAAGGGGTTACTAGCCCCTTGCTCCTGGTATGTTAGTCACCTCTTACAACACACATGGCTTACGGAGGAAGAATTCTGTTCCACTTTCCCATGGAGATAAGAGGAAATAAACAAGAACAAGAACTAATAAGAAAATAGAAGAAAACCCAGAGGGGTGTGTATATATATGCTTGTACATGCAAGTGTAGTGTGACCTAAGTGCAAGAAGGAGTAGCAAGACGTACCTGAAATCCTGCATGTTTATGAGACAGAAAAAAGACACCAGCAATCTTATGTAAAACAATTACACTCACTTGGCAGGATGGTAGTACCTCCCTAGGTGGTTGCTGTCTACCAATCTACTACTGTTCCTTTTTACAACTGTTAATATGGTAGAACATATTAAACATTGTTTAATTAAGCCTTTGACTCTCGCAAGCCCATTTCTGAAACTGTCATTCTGTCGCAAAATTTTTGGAAAAAAAACAAAAAAAAATTCTTATGAAATGAGAGAGAATTTTTTCCCAATGCTAATGACACCAAAAGTACGAAATTTGATTGAAAACTTACACAATTACACTCCCGCGAAGTTAGTGATCTCAGCGATATACGTATACACATCGGCGATTTCGCCGACTTTGAGCCCTATTTTCGGTCAATTCCATTGCTCCAGTCGGCCAAACTCATAGCTATTTCTTTAGAACTCCATTTTTTCCATCAATTGAGTACAAGAAACTGCCCATTTACCAATTTCAACTACCCAATAGTGGTCAAAAATTGGCAATTTGGCCAATTTCATGCAAATTAAAAAAGATGCCAATTTCAAAATAGGGTCCAGAATAAACAATGCAGACAGTCTTGGCACTAAAATAACATGTCCTCCGTGCATTAGTCATGTCTCCAGGCCCCTCTTATATTACTCTTGCTTTCTATTTTGAATTTTTATTCACACAAAAAATAGAAGATTTACTGTTATGCAGACTACTGCTGTATTGCAAAAATGGTATAAATAATGTCAGTGGACTAGTAAAAGATTATTAGACTCCCTAGTTGATGTGTATTGGACGTGGGGTGTGATTTGCTTTCTCTTAAAGATTGGTAAAAATCGAACATTGCCACTAATTTGAGCTCAATTTCAAGGTTGTTTTCATCATGAGACTAATCAAAATCATCTCTATTTCTGTAATATGTTCTCCATTCTATCAAATAAAACCAAGAAAACGAGAATACAACCTTAAATACTATACGAAAATACACCTCAAAGTCGGCATTTTAATCCGAAAACACGGTTGGAGTTTTTTTTCTCGTTATGCACTGCGTGCTGTAGGATTTTTTTTATACAGTGCACACTGACCACACAGACCCATTCTCTCACATGTGGGCCTATCAGCTTCCTCCTGCTTGATTTGAAGCCGCTAGAATTATTGAGTATATATATGTCCGAAACACTGGCTTGTAAGACGTATATACACGTACATATACGGCCAAAACAGTCAAATGTATAAATGTTAATTAAATAAAACATCCACAATACAGCATAAAGTACTGTGTAGTCCAGATGTGTAGAGGCAGGAAGGCTGCAGCTAGACTGCCTGCCCTTGCCACCCCCTGCCCATCCTCCCTCTTTATATCTAACACTATAGTCTACATATGTTCACCACTTTCTCAATGCTGTGGTTGAGTGTGTGGTGTGGGAGGAATGAGATGATGTGTAAGGGTGGGCAACAGCCAGACTTCCTCCTCCTCTCACTCATATTCACTCCCACCCTCTCTGGCATCACATTTAAATAAAAATTCTTTACATATGCTCATCACTTCCTCATGAGTATATGTGGGAACGTAGTGGTGATTAGTTTGTGTGGGAGGATATGGTGTGAGTGAGTAGAGCTCCTACTATCCCATATGCACACACACACCTCACCAACTGACTTATCCAATACATAACAGAAGTATTGGCAGCTTCCACAGAATGCAATTTTGTAATCTATATGAATGTACAATAATGATTTAATCAACATGAACTCTACATATCAATAAAATGAATAAAATACCATTGCATTTAGTAAAAAAATACTGAAAATTACATATAGTTCAGTGTTAAGAAAATCACAAACATCAAGTCTATAGTAAATAAGCAAATAATAATTATTTCTACAATAAAATGGTACAATTGAGGCAGACCTAGCTGACATCACTGGCATACTATATAGAAAACCCCTAGTTACGCAGGGCATTTCGGGTAACCTAGGATAATCTTGTCCCCCCATGATGTGGCCCAAAACAGTCAACTAACACCCAGATACTTACTGGTAGATGAACAGGAGCAGCAGGTGAAAGGAAATATGCCCAACATTTCACAGTGCCAGGGATCAATCCCAGATCCTTACTGTGTGAGCTGAGCATGCTAACAATCAAGCCCAAACATGAGTACCTGACTGATCTCTGCCAAATAGATGTGAATTATCTATACAGGAAAAAAAAAAATTATTATTATTGCAATTATAACTAAGCACTAAACCCACAAGGGTCATACAGTGCTGCATGAAAAAATAAAATACAAATGTATTTTATTAAAAAACTGAGGAAAAAACATAATTTAAAATTGTAAATATTAATCTACAGCTCTTAACCCTTTCAGGGTCCGTGCCGTAGATCTACAGCTTTACGTTGAGGGTCCAAACCATAGATCTACACCATGAGCTCAGCTCACTCTGATAAGCTGTGAGCGGTAAATTTGGGCCTAGATATGAGAGAATACATCTATGTGGTATGTGTGCACCACATAAAACAAATCCTGCAGCACACACTGCATAATGAGAGAAAAAAACTGAGACCATAATTTTCGATTAAAACAGCAACTTTGCAGTGTTTTTTCTTATGCTTTTTATAGTTGTATTTGCAATTTCTTGGTCTCATTTGATAGAATGGAAGATATATTACATAAAAAGAAATGATTTTGATTGGTTTTAGTACTGAAAATGGCTTGAAACTTAGCTCAAAGTATCGGAAATGTTAAATTTTTGCCGATGTTCAAGAGTAAACAAATGACCTCACACGTCTAATACATGCCAGCTGGTGGGTCTAATATATGTTCACAAGTGTGCTGATATTGTTTATACAATTATTACAATATTGCATGACAGTAAATCTTCTATTTTTTTGGTTTGAATAAAAATTCATTATGTGAATTAAAAATCAAAATGGAATTCATTTATAAAGCCTGAAAACATAACTAATGAACAGAGAAAATGTTAGTTTAGTGCCAGGAATGCCTGCATTGTTTATTCTGGACACCATTTTGAAATTGGAATATTTTGAACTTTGCATTAAATTGGCCAAATTACCAATTTCCAATCACTTTATTTTGTAGTTGAAACAGTTGACTTGGCGATTTCTTGTGCTCAATTGATAGAATAGAAGTAATACTAGTGACATAGCTAAGAATCTGGTCGACTGGTATAATGTAATTGGCCTAAAATGGGAGTCAAAATCAACAAAATTGCCGATGTGTAAATATCGCTGACACATCAAAATTCGCGAGAGCATAATTTTGTCAATTTTCCATCAAATTTCGTACTTTTTGCTTTATTACCTTCAGAAAAAGATTCTCTACCATTTCATAAGAAAAAATATAATTATTTTTTTTAAATTCTTGGACACTGGTGTGCACTTTGAAATTTGGTCTCTGGACCCTGAAAGGGTTAATTTCTACCAATAACCGTGAGCTCTCTATATATGAATAAAGTGAACATACATAAAATATGAATGCAATGGCAAAAGAACTGAGAAAAAATATTTTTATTTAAAATACTTTTAATATTTCCAAATACTGCAATTTCAGATCAGTGTCTGTATGTAATTAATCAGCTCCAAAGTGCAAATCAGTTAGAAAGACATAAATCTGGGCCCAACTGTATACTGCACCAGATAAAACTTATTTTAATTTTAGGTAAGGAAAGTTAAATAATTTCACTATGACAAATGTGTCAAATTGGCGTTAGAAGGTCCTTGCTGAGAAAATCAGAGTATCCTAAAATACCTTTTTTCCATCATGTATAAATGTTTACCTTCCACTGATTAACACTTGCTTAATCAACTTATGAGTGATTAAGCTCATCTGCAAAGAACTGCCATGTTATTACATAGGCAAAATATGGGGTCTTTATTTAATGAGGCAGAGTATATCACAGTACTGGTATGTAGTAAAAATAATGAATCAATGTACAGTATTTCCAACACTTACCAAGAGTTAGGAGAATGTCTCTTGACTGGAAAAAGATAATGAACTTATTTTAATTACAGTCTGATGCAGTAATGTATAAATCATAATCAGTATAAAAACTACTAACTGAAAATATTACCGTCACTTTAAAATATGTACTGTACAGTATACATATTTTGTCTTGAGCTCATTAATTTCCAAATAAAAATGCAAAGTATTAATACTGATTGACTAGCTATATTATATTGGGATTCAGAATTTGAATGTCACATTAATAATTCTTGACTAGATGCCCCTGGGGCTCAGAGGCTTTCAAAGGACTCCATCTGCTACTTCAACTATTCCATTTTTGCACTCATGAAATATGCATTTCTGTATTATAAGCTCTTGGGGGTTCACCTGAATATGCCACACATCATTACCCTGACACTTCTAAAGTCCAGCATGATCCATACTCACACATACTGATATCAGTAACAACCTTCTTCACCTCTGAACATTAGGTGTTGTTCACTTACTATGAAAAATATCACCAAAGACTTCCAAAGAGGTACTGGAACCCATGGGATCCCAATGATTAATTAATGATAAAATGTCTTTCGTGAAAGACAAAATGCAATTTTCTGCTGTGGGTTCCAAAGGCCTCACATGTTATCAAACTACCTAGACTCTAGATCACATCGTATGTTATACGTATATATTTTTTGCTGGGTCAATGAAAAAAAATCATTTATAAATATAAATGACTGAATAAGTTTTATTTGGATCCTTTTTGTAATCAGCATGATATGATTCAGAACAAATGAGAAATGTGACAATTACAAAAAAAATACTACGCTTACAATGAGAAATATAATGAGTAAAAATGTCAAACATAAGCTAATGCTTTGACAGTATAATCAATTACTGAATGGCAGATGAGAAAAACTGGCACAAAATTAATGCGCACAAGATTAATGTTGAGTAGACTTCAGGATGTACATGTTTATAGAGGGGCCACAGATATATCAGATCACTTTCTAGTTGTAGCTATACTGAGAGTAAAAGGTAGATGGGATACAAGGAGAATAGAAGCATCAGGGAAGAGAGAGGTGAAGGTTTATAAACTAAAAGAGGAGGCAGTTAGGGAAAGATATAAACAGCTATTGGAGGATAGACGGGCTAATGAGAGCATAGGCAATGGGGTCGAAGAGGTATGGGGTAGGTTTAAAAATGTAGTGTTAGAGTGTTCAGCAGAAGTTTGTGGTTACAGGAAAGTGGGTGCGGGAGGGAAGAGGAGCGATTGGTGGAATGATGATGTAAAGAGAGTAGTAAGGGAGAAAAAGTTAGCATATGAGAAGTTTTTACAAAGTAGAAGCGATGCAAGGAGGGAAGAGTATATGGAGAAAATGAGAGATTAGCAAGTTAAGGAAGCCTAGAGAACAAATGGATTTGTCAGTTAAAAATAGGAGAGGAGAGTTATTAAATGGAGAGTTAAAGGTATTGGGAAGATGGAGGGAATATTTTGAGGAATTGTTAAATGTTGATGAAGATAGGGAAGCTGTGATTTCGTGTATAGGGCAAGGAGGAATAACATCTTGTAGGAGTGAGGAAGAGCCAGTTGTGAGTGTGGGGGAAGTTCGTGAGGCAGTAGGTAAAATGAAAGGGGGTAAGGCAGCCGGGATTGATGGGATAAAGATAGAAATGTTAAAAGCAGGTGGGGATATAGTTTTGGAGTGGTTGGTGCAATTATTTAATAAATGTATGGAAGAGGGTAAGGTACCTAGGGATTGGCAGAGAGCATGCATAGTTCCTTTGTATAAAGGCAAAGGGGACAAAAGAGAGTGCAAAAATTATAGGGGGATAAGTCTGTTGAGTATACCTGGTAAAGTGTATGGTAGAGTTATTATTGAAAGAATTAAAAGTAAGACTGAGAATAGGATAGCAGATGAACAAGGAGGCTTCAGGAAAGGTAGGGGGTGTGTGGACCAGGTGTTTACAGTGAAACATATAAGTGAACAGTATTTAGATAAGGCTAAAGAGGTCTTTGTGGCATTTATGGATTTGGAAAAGGCGTATGACAGGGTGGATAGGGGGGCAATGTGGCAGATGTTGCAGGTGTATGGTGTAGGAGGTAGGTTACTGAAAGCAGTGAAGAGTTTTTACGAGGATAGTGAGGCTCAAGTTAGAGTACATAGGAAAGAGGGAAATTATTTCCCAGTAAAAGTAGGCCTTAGACAAGGATGTGTGATGTCACCGTGGTTGTTTAATATATTTATAGATGGGGTTGTAAGAGAAGTAAATGCGAGGGTCTTGACAAGAGGCATGGAGTTAAAAGATAAAGAATCACACATAAAGTGGGAGTTGTCACAGTTGCTCTTTGCTGATGACACTGTGCTCTTGGGAGATTCTGAAGAGAAGTTGCAGAGATTGGTGGATGAATTTGGTAGGGTGTGCAAAAGAAGAAAATTAAAAGTGAATACAGGAAAGAGTAAGGTTATGAGGATAAAAATATTAGGTGATGAAAGATTGGATATCAGATTGGAGGGAGAGAGTATGGAGGAGGTGAATGTATTCAGATATTTGGGAGTGGACGTATCAGCGGATGGGTCTATGAAGGATGAGGTGAATCATAGAATTGATGAGGGGAAAAGGGTGAGTGGTGCACTTAGGAGTCTGTGGAAACAAAGAACTTTGTCCTTGGAGGCAAAGAGGGGAATGTATGAGAGTACTATAGTTTTACCAACACTCTTATATGGGTGTGAAGCATGGGTGATGAATGTTGCAGCGAGGAGAAGGCTGGAGGCAGTGGAGTTGTCATGTCTGAGGGCAATGTGTGGTGTGAATATAATGCAGAGAATTCGTAGTTTGGAAGTTAGGAGGAGGTGCGGGATTACCAAAACTGTTGTCCAGAGGGCTGAGGAAGGGTTGTTGAGGTGGTTCGGACATGTAGAGAGAATGGAGCGAAACAGAATGACTTCAAGAGTGTATCAGTCTGTAGTGGAAGGAAGGTGGGGTAGGGGTCAGCCTAGGAAAGGTTGGAGGGAGGGGGTAAAGGAGGTTTTGTTTTGTGTGCGAGGGGCTTGGACTTCCAGCAGGCGTGCGTGAGCGTGTTTGATAGGAGTGAATGGAGACGAATGGTTTTTAATACTTGATGTGCTGTTGGAGTGTGAGCAAAGTAACATTTATGAAGGGGTTCAGGGAAACCGGCAGGCCGGACTTGAGTCCTGGAGATGGGAAGTACAGTGCCTGCACTCTGAAGGAGAGGTGTTAATGCTGCAGTTTAAAAACTGTAGTGTAAAGCACCCTTCTGGCAAGACAGTGATGGAGTGAATGATGGTGAAAGTTTTTCTTTTTCGGGCCACCCTGCCTTGGTGGGAATCGGCCAGTGTGATAATAATAAAAAAAAATAAATAATAATAAAAAAAAAGATTAATGGGAATGAAGAAACTGGTTTAATTTCAAAATACAGTGGAACCTCTACTTGCGAGTTTAATCCACTTCATGACCTTGCTCGCAACTGGATTTGCTCGTTTGCTGAGTCAATTTTCCTCCTTTAAATTAACTGAAATGCAATTAATCCGTTCCAGTGGAATTCTGTAATTCAATAATTTCGCTAATATCAACTCTACGGCTTATTTAACTATCACAGTTCATCTAATATGACATAAACAATATAAATAACATAGAAACCTGATATATACTCTAGAATGAATAAAATATGTCATTATACGTGTGGCAGTGGCGGCGGCCGAAGAGAGCGTGTCTGGAGACAGGACAAAAGACTCATTGAATATTTCCCTACCATCAACTCTACGGCTTATTTATCCATCACAGTTCATCTAATATGAAATAATTTTTTTTTTTTTCAACAAGTTGGCTGTCTCCCACCGAGGCAGGGTGACCCAAAAAAGAAAGAAAATCTCAAAAAAAGAAAATGCTTTTATCATCATTCAACACTTTCACCACACTCACACATAATCACTGTTTTTGCAGAGGTGCTCAGAATACAACAGTTTAGAAGCATATACGTATAAAGATACACAACATATCCCTCCAAACTGCCAATATTCCAAACCCCTCCTTTAAAGTGCAGGCATTGTACTTCCCATTTCCAGGACTCAAGTCCGACTATATGAAAATAACCGGTTTCCCTGAATCCCTTCACTAAATATTACCCTGCTCACACTCCAACAGATCGTCAGGTCCCAAGTACCATTCGTCTCCATTCACTCCTATCTAACACGCTCACGCACGCTTGCTGGAAGTCCAAGCCCCTTGCCCACAAAACCTCCTTTACCCCCTCTCTCCAACCCTTTCGAGGACGACCCCTACCTCGTCTTCCTTCCCCTATAGATTTATATGCTTTCCATGTCATTCTACTTTGATCCATTCTCTCTAAATGACCAAACCACCTCAACAACCCCTCTTCTGCCCTCTGACTAATGCTTTTATTAACTCCACAGCTTCTCCTAATTTCCACACTCCGAATTTTCTGCATAATATTTACACCACACATTGCCCTTAGACAGGACATCTCCACTGCCTCCAACCGTCTCCTCGCTGCTGCATTTACCACCCAAGCTTCACACCCATATAATAGTGTTGGTACTACTATACTTTCATACATTACCTTCTTTGCCTCCATAGATAACGTTTTTTGACTCCACATATACCTCAATGCACCACTCACCTTTTTTCCCTCATCAATTCTATGATTAACCTCATCCTTCATAAATCCATCCGCCAACACGTCAACTCCCAAGTATCTGAAAACATTTACTTCTTCCATACTCCTCATCACCTTACTCTTTTCTATGTTCACTTTCAACTTTCTACCTTTACACACATTCCCAAACTCATCCACTAACCTTTGCAATTTTTCTTTAGAATCTCCCATAAGCACAGTATCATCAGCAAAAAGTAACTGTGTTAATTCCCATTTTGAATTTGATTCCCCATAATTTAATCCCACCCCTCTCCCGAACACCCTAGCATTTACTTCTTTTACAACCCCATCTATAAATATATTAAACAACCATGGTGACATTACACATCCCTGTCTAAGACCTACTTTTACCGGGAAGTAGTCTCCCTCTCTTCTACACACCCTAACCTGAGCTTCACTATCCTCATAGAAACTCTTTACAGCATTTAGTAACTTACCACCTATTCCATATACTTGCAACATCTGCCACATTGCTCCCCTATCCACTCTATCATATGCCTTTTCTAAATCCATAAATGCAATAAAAACTTCCCTACCTTTATCTAAATACTGTTCACATATATGCTTCAATGTAAACACTTGATCTACACATCCCCTACCCACTCTGAAACCTCCTAGCTCGTGCGTAATCCTACGTTCTGTCTTACCTCTAATTCTTTCAATTATAACCCTACCATACACTTTTCCTGGTATACTCAATAAACTTATTCCTCTATAATTTTTACAATATCTTTTGTCCCCTTTCCCTTTATATAAAGGGACTATACATGCTCTCCGCCAATCCCTAGGTACCTTCCCCTCTTTCATACATTTATTAAACAAAAGTACCAACCACTCCAACACTATATCCCCCCCTGCTTTTAACATTTCTGTCATGATCCCATCAGTTCCAGCTGCTTTACCCCCTTTCATTCTACGTAATGCCTCACGTACCTCCCCCACACTTACATTCTGCTCTTCTTCACTCCTAAAAGATGGTATACCTCCCTGGCTAGTGCATGAAATTACCGCCTCCCTTTCTTCCTCAACATTTAAAAGTTCCTCAAAATATTCTCGCCATCTACCTAATACCTCCCTCTCCCCATCTACTAACTCCCCTACTCTTTTTAACTGACAAATCCATACTTTCCCTAGGCTTTCTTAACTTGTTTAACTCACTCCAAAATTTTGTTCTCTTTTATCACACCCTTTACTTCATCATTCCACCAATCACTCCTCTTTCCACCTGCCCCCACCCTCCTATAACCACAAACTTCTGCCCCACATTCTAATACTGCATTTTTAAAACTATTCCAACCCTCTTCACCCACCCCACTACTCATCTTTGCACTAGCCCACCTTTCTGCCAACAGTCGCTTATATCTCCCCCGAACTTCCTCCTCCCTTCGTTTATACACTTTCACCTCCCTCTTACTTGTTGTTGCCACCTTCCTCTATAAATAAAATAGAAACCTGATATATACTCCAGAATGCATAAAATATGTCATTATGTAACAGGTGGAGGCAGCCACAACTGCTCCCTCTTTGTTGTGGTAAACACTGCCATCTAGTGACGGCCTTTTGAGGTCGTCTATTATTATAATTATTGTTATGTAGTACATTATTATTATATATAAATATTATTATTATATGTATTATATTATTATTATTATTATTAGTGTATTATATTATATTATTATTATTGTATTATATTATATTATTATTATTATTATTATTATTATTATTGTATTATATTATATTATTATTATTATTATTATTATTGTATTATATTATATTATTATTATTACATGTATTATTATTATACATATTATTATTATCATTACATTAAGAACGGTCTTTCCATCATACATTGCCCAAGTTTCAATAAGACAGTCCAACAAACAAATGAGATACAATTCCCTAGATCAAGAGCAAGAGCCCCTCACCAGCATCAAGGCACCTGCCTTGAGGCCTGCTCGCTTATGGAAATTTTGCTCGTGTGTGGAAGCAAAAAACTGACCCATCGACTGCTCGTATTTGGAAAAGCTCGCACGTGGACACGCTCGCAACTAGAGGTTCCACTGTATTGCTGAACTGAGGTTCCAAGCTTGAAGAGCCAATTATTTGAATGGATTTCAAATGTTCCTCAGATAAATTTGTGTGCTAGTTGGACCTGACATACTTCATTTTTTAAAATGATCGCTCACAAAGGTACGTTGTACCATAAACTGATATGAGTCCAGAAGCAAATTGCTTCAAATTTGGAAAATGTTTAGGCTTAATCAAATTTCCTTCTTCATGCTTTTCTTTCAGCATGTCATCTGATTGGAGATCAATATTTTCCATCTGAAACTGACTTGGGAGTGTTTCAACAGTGCAGTCAAATGGATTTTGAAACAGCTTTATTTCATCTGTTTTTCCATTGTTTCTGAAATTGTTTAATGATTTCTGTTGCAAATGAAGAAAATTCTGCTTCACTTCATTTTTTTTTTACAACATGGGAAATGAACCAAGTCAGAAACTTTCACCTGTCTTTCAAACAGCATTAATTTTGCCTGAATGCTTTGACATGCATGAATACATCACAAATCAAATTTGCTTCACCTTGCAACTTCAGATTCAATTGATTCATATGGCTTCTCATGTCTGCAAAAAAAAAAAAAAAAAAAAAATGCCAGTTTTCAATCACTTTTCTTTCTGAGCTGAAAGAACCATGTTAGAAGCTTACCACACCTAAGCCACAGAACTGCTGAATAATAAGGCAAGTCAACGAACTCAGAATCAGTTTCTTCCAGAAAAATCATGAAACTGGCAATGATTAGGCCCCTGAGATCGAATAAAATTCACTGCTGAACAACAGGTTTCAAAACACAAGACATATCCACATACTTTCTGCACAATGCTTGCTGATGGATAACACAATGCAATAACATGGACTTTGAGAATCCACCATCCTCACAAGCTTTTGCGATTTGTCCAACCAAACCTTTCTTCACCCCAGATATGTTCTTTCCTCCATCACTTATCATACACTGCAGTTTATTACACTCCAGATTATATTCTAATACAGGTTTTGCAATTCTTTGAAGATGTCTTTTCTGGTTCTTGTGCTGTGCATGCTATGCACTGATGTAATTCTTATATGACATTAAATTACTTTTGACGCCACAGATGAATAATAGGAGTTGTAATGTATCACTCACATAATTCGATTCATCAAGAGAATAAAACTGAAAATTTTATGCTTTGTTGAAATTTGATGAAATATATTGCTTCCTATATCCTCAATTCTACGAGCAACAGTATCTGTTGCAAGATTGAGGATTTCAAACAGATTTGCTTTTTCTGGGCATAACTCTTCCACTGCTTCCATCATACACTCTTTGATCAGATCTGCATTGGTGAATGGCTTTCCTCTTTTAGCTAACACATAAGCTGCTTTGTAACTGGCCCTACTAAATTTTCATTTTCAGCTCTCTTCTGCATAAAAAAAACCTTGCTGGGAAAGCAACCTGCATTGCATTGATTCAAATTTTTCCAAATGCTGTTTTCCTGTGAATTGGGAATAACCTGGTTTATGTTTGGTCTCACAGTATCAACGTACATTGTACTCCTTCAAAACTACAACAGTTTCATGGCATACGACACACAAGACTTTATCACCTGCTTGTACAAAGAAATTCTTTATGCCCCATTCTTCATTAAACAGGCGGCACTCACTCTGCACTGTTCTTTTCCTTTTTCCTTCCATAACTTAAGGGTATATCAGAAAAATGAAAAGATTAGAACTAAAACTTGAACAAATTTTAAAATATACAGTGGACCCTCAACCAATGGCATTAATCCATTCCAGAGAGCTTGCCGTTAGTCGAAATTGCCGTTGGTCGAATTAATTTTCCATAAGAAATAATGGAAATAGAATTAATCAGTTCCCGACACCCCAAAGTCCGAAAAAAAAAATTTTTTTTTTACATGAAATATAAATTTCCTGACACCAAAATGGATGGGACATGCAAAATAAACAACAATTAAATGCCAAATGCCACTTAACTTTGTTGTGGAGTTGTTGATGAGTGATGTGCCAGCAGCAGGGGAGATTCAGGATTGTCTATTGCTTGGAAGGAGAATTCCCTTCCATAAAGACTTCAGGTACCAAGTCCTTTGGTGGAGTTACCTCCCTTCTTAGTTTTTTTATGTCACTAGGACCAGCTTGAGAGTCACTGGACCCCTGTCGCACAAAATAACTATCCAGAGAGCTCTATTTCTCACGAGCCCTTAGGATTTCCCTAAAATGGGACACAAGAGTGTCACTGTATATGTTGTCAATGTGGCATGCAACTTCTGTGAAAGGATAAAATTCATCCATAAATGCTTGCACCTTTGTAAACATTGAACACATTTCCCTAATCCTTGACAAAGTCATCTTCCTCCATCTCTCTTCATCCTGCTCTGAAGAACATTCCTGAGATGTGATCTGTTGCTGTTGCACCTGAAGCTCTTGCAGGTTGGCAGTGGTTAGTTCTTCCTCGTTGTTCTGCACCAACTCTTCCACATCCTCATCACAAACCTCCAACCCCAAGGATTTCCCCAATGACACAATAGCTTCCACTACTGGCATAGGCTCCTGAGGGTTAGCCCCAAACCCTTCAAAATCCCTCTGTTCTACACATTCTGGCCACAGTTTCCTCCAAGTAGAGTTCAAGGTCCTCTTAGTCACTCCTTCCCAAGCCTTACCTATAAGGATAACACAACTAAGGATGTTGAAGTGATCTTTCCAAAACTCTCTTAGGGTCAGTTGAGTGTCTGAGGTCACTTCAAAGCACTTTTGAAACACTGCTTTTGTGTAGAGTTTTTTGAAGTTTGAAATGGCCTGCTGGTCCATGGGCTGGAGGAGAGGAGTTGTATTAGGAGGCAAAAACTTAATTTTAACAAAACCAAACTCCCCTGCAATTTCCTCTTGCAAGCCATGAGGATGAGCAGGAGCATTGCCCATTACCAGGAGGCACTTGAGTGACAATTTCTTTTCCTGGAAGTATTTTGTCACAGTGGGGCCAAACACACCATAAAACCAGCCCAAGAAAAATTCCCTGGTGACCCATGCCTTACTGTTTGATCTCAACAGCACACACAAATTACTCTTGATGGTATTGTTTTTCTTGAACACTCTGGGAGTATCAGAGTGATACACCAATAAAGGCTTCACATTGCAATCACCACTAGCATTACTACACAACATTAATGTCAGCCTGTCTTTCATAGGCTTTTGTCCTGGGAGTGCCTTTTCCTCCTGAGTAATGTAGGTCCTGTTTGGCGTTTTCTTCCAAAACAGGTCTGTTTCATCACAATTAAACAGTTTTCAGTCTCTATGTATTCCTTAAAGTCCTTCACACATTTTTCAGCTGCATTTTTGTCTGAACTGGCAGCCTCACCATGCCTTACCACACTGTGTATGCCACTACGAATCTTAAATCTCTCAAACCAGTCTTTGCTGGCCTTAAATTCATCAGCAGCAGCACTATTTTGAGGCATTTTCTTAATGAGATCATCATGCAACTTCTTTGCCTCTTCACAAATTATAGACTGAGAAACACTATCACCGGATAATTGTTTTCCATTTATCCATACCAATAAAAGTCTCTCTACCTCTTCAATTATTTGAGGTCTCTGTTTTGAAAACATACTTGAACCTTTTGCAACAACAGCTTCCTTGATTATCAGCCTGTCTGTTTGCCAAGATAGTACTGATGGTTGAATGTGATTTGTTGTATTGCCTTTCCAACTCAGCCATATGCACTCCGCTCTCGTATTTTTCAATGATCTCCTCCTTCATTTTCATCATAATTCTCATCCTTTTTAACACAGGCTTGGCACTAGAAGCTTTCTTGGGGCCCATGGTGGCTTATTTAGCAGTTACAGGCACTAAAAACAGTGGAATAATCCAAAATATATGGGAGGAACACATGGAAACCAACCCCAACAGCTTGTAAACAATGGCACACTGAGTAGTGGAGTGGCTGGGCCGCCCCCTCAGGCCGTGCTCCGGGCACATGGACATGTTCCAGACGGACATCGTTGGTAGAGTTTTTCACCATTGGCTAAGGCATTTTTTACAGTAAAAAGCGCCGTTAGACAAAATTGCCTTTACTTAATGCTGCCATTAGTTGAGGGTCGACTGTAAACTGTTACAAAATCCTTGACTTCAAGTGACTGAATATAAGGGTTTATTAGTTTTACTATCTATAAATATTTCAAGTTGCTGCGGGCTGCATAAAATCTTGTGGTGGGCTCCATGTGGCCCGTGGGCCGCAGTCTGGAGGCCCCTGTTCTAGAAGGAGGTAGCTAATAACAGAACACAAAATAAAGGTGGGCATATCCTGGTGACAAGAACCCAGGAAGATGGGAGGAAGAGGGTGATTTCAACAGAAACTTAATGATCGTATCTGAATAATGTGTAAGCCCACAAAGCTTAGACATCTGGATGAGTCCTCACTCACGTAACCCCCAGAAAGTTGCAAGACAAGCAATGAGAACATACTAGGGCTAAGAAAGGTGAGTATCAGATAGAAATAGGCATAATATACTATAATTTCAAATAATCCACCATAATCCCTGACACAGAAATGCATCTTTCATTGTTCAAGACAGTCATATAAAGTAATTTTTTTTTTATCATATGGCACATTTCCCACAAAGGTTGGGTGACCAATAGAAGGAAATGCATATACCACAATGGATATCACAATCCAAATGACCCTCCAAATTGCAACATCCTCACCCATCCTGCAAAGTGTCAACACTGCTTCCAACCTTCATCAATCAGTTTCAGTAACTGGTTTCCCCTGAAAATCTTCACTGGTGCTACCTAGCTCACACTCCACCTGTTCAACTAAACATGATGCACAGATTAAGCACCCCACTTCCTCAGGCACTTTACAGGAAATCTGGGAAAATAGGCATTATCGAGTTCCACTTTTCATTTGATTTACACATTAATTTTTTCTCTTAATTTTCTGCTCAGATTTTCAAGGTTGATCAGGGTGGGTGAATCGTAAGTTTAATCAATCCGTACTGTTAACATTCTACTAAATATTTGTAAAAAAAAAAAATATCTAGAGAATTTTCCTTTTACAATATTGTTTGTAACAAGCATTTAATGTGTAAAAATCTAATATACATGAGATATGCTTGTGTGCATCTTACCTGGTCCACTGATGCTGCTCTAAACACATAACAGGTGAAGTGTGATGATATAGTGCAGCTTGTATCCCTGCAAAATAATTTTATTACTGCTACCATGTATTTCATTATTGTCAAAATAAACTTAACAGACATTCTAAAATGTAAGAAAAGTGTACTTTACAAAGGCAATACAGTTATACCCCGCCCTACGTCATTAATTGGTTCCAAGGGCCATGACGTAATCCAGTTTTTGACGTAAACCAGATGTAATGCCTTAAAAATGGCCTAAATTATAGACAAACACTGTAAAACTAGTGTAAATAATTCACAAAAGAATATAACTACAGCCTCTCCTCACTTAGCCACATGTTCGTTTACTGACTACTCAGACTTATTAAGGCAGGCTCTCTGACCAGTATGCATACCTAAATAATGTATATTAGAGCTGATTTTTTCTATTCTGTTTAATACAATATACAGTACACTACTGTATAAACATTTAAAAATATACTAGAAATGTTGTAAATGGTGCAAAGGTGACATTAAAACAATATCAAAGATGGTTGACACAAACTCCACTATCATTATAGTATGCTTCTCATTTAGCAACAAATTTGTTTACCGACGTGGTCTTAGAAAACAGAACTCTGTTGTTAAGTAAGAAAAGGCTGTATTGTTAATCCTTAACCCTTTCAGGGTTTCCGACGTACTAGTACGGCTTACGCACCAGAGTTATTGACGTACCAGTATGCATAAATTCTAGCGCCTTCAAATCAAGTGGGAATTAGGTGGTAGGCCTAGATGTGAGAGAATGGGTCTGCGTGGTGAGTGTGCACGGTAGGAAAAAATTCTGGGACCCAGTGGCGCATTGTGGGAACACCATTTTAGTAGACCTTGTTCACCATGCCTCGCGGTAAGAAGCTCCTCACTCCTCAGCGAACTGGGACACACTTGTTCCCCAGTGACAGTTCTAATACAGATGGAAGTGCCAGTGAAGATGAGTTTCAAGGTTTTGATGATGTTGTGACCGAAACTAATGACCATAATACCGGTAATATTGAGGAAAACCTAGACGAGCCTCAGCCTTCCACCTCTGATGCTGGGCCGTCTTGTTCACATTCAGTTGTACCAGAACCAAAGAGGAAACTCCTATTTTCCCATATCCCGGACTCAGATGTCAGCAGTGTTGATGATAGTAATAGTGAATATGAACTCCAAGCTCTTGAAAACAGTTCCAGTAGCAATAGTGAAGTGGAATATTCTCCAGTGAAGCGTCAGTATATACGACGCTATATGCGCTCTGGTAGTGTGCCATATGCTATTCCAAGGGGAAGGAGTACATCTCGGAGTACATCCCGTGGTTGTACAACAGGAACAGATAGTGAAAATGAAGATAATAGTGTTGCAATTGGGATGGAAAATGTGCATGATGGTGGTAGTGGTGGTGCCGGCCGTGAGGCACCAGCAGTGGGCCATGCTGCCACCCACGCTGTCACCCATGCCGCTGCCTCAGCTGATCTACAACAAAGGCCACCATCCCCCACCCACCCACCCACCACACCAGTCTCCACAACCACAACCTCCACAACCACAAACTCCACAACCACAAACTCCACAACCACTTGTCAATATCCAGTACCCACCAGCAGACTGCACCTGGGATTGGCAGAAAGCTGCCAATTTTGTTCCAAATCCCCATCAGTTTGATGAAAGGCAAAGTGGAACACAGCTATCTTGTACACCTGGAAAAAATGCCAGTGAACTGGAATGTTTCGAGTTATTCTTTGATGGAGTTATTCTGATGGAAATTATTGTCAGGGAAAGCAACAGATACTTCGATTACACCATGGCAAACACAATACTTTCACCAAAATCACGTCTACACCAGTGGAAGGAGACAACTGTGGCTGAGATGTATCTTTTCTTTGCCACAATAATGCTTATGCCACATGTGTATAAGCACACTGTGAAATCATACTGGTCAACAGACCGCCTGATTGCAACCCCAGGTTTCAGTGATATAATGCGAGTGAATCGATTTGTGCTACTATTACGTATGCTTCACTTCTCAGACAAAGCCAGGCCTGACAGAAACGACAGGTTATATAAGATTAGGAATGTGTTTGTGTATCTGAAAGTGAAATTCAATATGTATTTTTATCCCTTCAGGAAGCTTGTTATTGATGAGTCTTTGATTCTGTTCAAAGGAAGACTCTCATTCAAGCAGTAGTGGACCCCCGCATACCGTTGGCATCACATAACGTTAAATCCGCATACCGATACATTTTATCGCTAAGATTTTGCCTCACATACTGCTAAAAAACCCGCTCAACGCTATTCGTCCGAGACGCGTCTAATGTGCGGCCTGAGCCAGCCTCACATGTTCCACCGGTGGCATTGTTTACCAGTCAGCCTCTGCGGTAACATCCAAGCATACAATCGGAACATTTAGTATTATTACAGTGTTTTTGGTGATTTTATCTGCAAAATAAGTGACCATGGGCCCCAAGAAAGCTTCTAGTGCCAACCCTACAGCAATAAGGGTGAGAATTACTATAGAGATGAAGAAAGAGATCATTGCTAAGTATGAAAGTGGAGTGCGTGTCTACGAGCTGGCCAGGTTGTATAGTAAACCCCAATCAACCATCGCTACTATTGTGTCCAAGAAAACGGCAATCAAGGAAGCTGTTCTTGCCAAAGGTTCAACTGTGTTTTCGAAACAGAGATCGCAAGCGATGTAAGATGTTGAGAGACTCTTATTGGTGTGGATAAATGAAAAACAGATAGCAGGAGATAGCATCTCTCAAGTGATCATAAGTGAAAAGGCTAGGAAGTTGCATGAGGATTTAATTAAAAAAATGCCTGCAACTAGTGATGATGTGAGTGAATTTAAGGCCAGCAAAGGTTGGTTTGAGAGATTTAAGAAGCATAGTGGCATACATAGTGTGATAAGGCATGGTGAGGCTGCCAGTTCGGACCACAAAGCAGCTGAAAAATATGTGCAGGAATTCAAGGAATTCAGTGAAGGACTGAAACCTGAACAAGTGTTTAATTGTGATGAAACACTCCTGTTTTGGAAGAAAATGCCAAGCAGGACCTACATTACTCAGGAGGAAAAGGCACTCCCAGGACATAAGCCTATGAAAGACAGGCTTACTCTGTTGATGTGTTCCAATGCTAGTGGTGATTGCAAAGTGAAGCCTTTATTAGTGTATCACTCAGAAACTCCCAGAGCGTTCAGGCAAAAGAATATCCTCAAGGCTAATTTGTGTGTGCTGTGGAGGGCAAACAGTAAGGCATGGGTCACTAGGGACTTTTTCTATGACTGGTTACACCAAGCATTTGCCCCCAATGTGAAAAATTACCTAACTGAAAAGAAATTAGACCTTAAGTGCCTCCTGGTGTTAGACAATGCCCCTGGTCATCCTACAGACGTGGCAGAGCGACTTTATGGGGACATGAGCTTCATTAAGGTGAAGTTTTTGCCTCCTAATACCACTCCTCTCCTGCAGCCCATGGACCAGCAGGTTATTGCAAACTTCAAAAATCTCTACACAAAAGCTCTGTTTGAAAGGTGCTTTGTAGTGACCTCAGAAACTCAATTGACTCTAAGAGAGTTTTGGAGAGAGCACTTTAATATCCTCAATTGTGTAAACCTTATAGGCAAGGCTTGGGAGGGAGTGACTAAGAGGACCTTGAACTCTGCTTGGAAGAAACTGTGGCCAGAATGTGTAGACCAAAGGGATTTTGAAGGGTTTGAGGCTAACCCTGGGAATCCTATGCCAGTTGAGGAATCCATTGTGGCATTGGGAAAGTCCTTGGGGTTGGAGGTTAGTGGGGATGATGTGGAAGAGTTGGTGGAGGAGGACAATGAAGAACTAACCACTGATGAGCTGCTAGATCATCTTCATCAGCATGAGGCCAGACCTGAGGAAACTGCTTTGGAGGAGGGGAGAGAGAAATTGAAGAAGAAGTTGCCTACTTCAAAGATTAAGGAAATGTGTGGAATGTGGCTTAAAGTGCAAACCTTTTTTGATGACAATCACCCTAACACAGCTATTGCAAGCCGTGCTGGTGACTATTACACTGACAATGTTGTGAACCACTTTAGGAAAGTCATAAAGGAACGGGAGGTACAGGCCTCTATGGACAGATATGTTGTGTGACAGAAGTCCAGTGACTCTGAAGCTGGTCCTAGTGGCATTAAAAGAAGAAGGGAAGTAACCCCGGAAAAGGACTTGACACCTCAAGTCTTAATGGAAGGGGATTCCCCTTCTAAACACTAAGACTCTCTCCTTCTCCCATCCCATCAATCATCACCAGATCTTCAATAAAGGTAAGTGGCATGTAACTGTGCATGTCTTTTTCAGTTTGTGTGTATTAAAATTAATATTTCATGTGGTAAAATTTTTTTTTTTCATACTTTGGGGTGTCTTGCATGGATTAATTTGATTTCCATTATTTCTTATGGGGAAAATTCATTCGCATAACGATAATTTCGCATAACAATGAGCTCTCAGGAACTTATTAATATCGTTATGCGGGGGTCCAATGTACATACCAAGCAAGAGGAAACACTTTGGTATAAAGTTGTTTGTGCTTTGTGATTGCTACAGTGGTCTTGTATTAGATATTATTGTGAACACTGGAAGTTATACATTGCAAAATACCAGGAAGTTATTGGGCATCTCTGGTGATGTGGTTAGAACAATGATAGAACCATACCTTGGTAAGGGGCATATATTATATGCTGATAACTGGTACACAAGCCCCTCACTCAGTGATTTTTTGCAAGTGAACATGACAGATGTGTGTGGCACAGTGCGTGCAAATCATAAACATATGCCTAGGTTTGACGCTGGCACTCGTAGAGGTGAGGTGCAGGAGTTTGCTGCCAATGACATCATGGCATTTCAGTGGCATGACAAACGAGATGTCACACTGTTGTCGTCAGTTCACCCTAACGAAATGGCAAACACTGGCAGGCAGCATAGAGAGAGCAATGAACCCATTCTAAAACCTGCAGCTATGATTGATTACACCTTCAATATGTGCTCAGTGGACAAATGTGACATGCAGATTGGGTTTGCCGATTGTGTTCGCAAGAGTTATAACTGGTACATAAAACTCTTTTTCCATCTTCTGGGCATTTCCATGCTCAATGCTTATACAGTGGAACCTCAAATTTCAAACGTATCACTTATCAAACTTTTCGAAAATCAAATGGCTTTTTCGAACCAACTTTGTCCCTATTATCGAACTTGCCCCTATTTTCGAACCGCCGAGTACCGGACCTGTCCGGCAGCCCACTCTGTCCGCGCCCCCGTGCAGGTGCTGTGAGCCAGCCTGGTTTTGTTGATGCTTGAGTGAAGACTAACTGCACTCTCATTCAAATATTTTACGATTATTTCATTGTGTTTAGTGCTTGTGGGACTGTGAAATAAGCTACCATGGGCCCAAATAAGCTTGCTAGTGGTACCCCGTGGCAAAAAAGTGAAAAACACCATAGATGTGAAGAAGGAAATAATACAGAAGTATGAGAGTGGTGTGAGACTTGTTGAGCTTGCCAGGATGTACAGAGGACTGTGGACAGTTATTTTGTGAGACAGAAACAGACAACTGTGGACAGTCATTTCGTGAGACAGAAACAGAGGACTGTGGACAGTTATTTTGTGAGACAGAAACAGACGACTGTAGACAGTTATTTAGTGAGACAGGGGTCCAGTGACTCTCAGCTGGTCCTAGTGGCATTAAAATACAGAGAAGGGAAGTAACCCCAGAAAGGGCTATGATACCTAAAGTCCTCATGGAGGGGAATTCAACTTCCAAACACTAACCCCAACTCCCTCCCTCCTCCTCCCTATCTTCCAGATGCCATCACCAATCTTTAATAAAGGTAGGTAAAAATTTTATTTTATATGTTTATTTAAATTTATTAATACATAATTGAACACTATACTAGTTGTGTGTATGTAAAACTATAATTAATCTCTATAAAATGTTTTTTTTTTTTGTGAATATTTTTGGGTTTCTGGAATGGATTAATTGTATTTCCATTATTTCTTATGGGAAATATTGCTTCACTTTTCAGCCTTTTCGAATTTAGAACTAGCTCCTGGAACGGATTAAGTTCAATATTTGAGGTTCCACTGTAATATGTATAAGATGAGGACCAGAAACAAACCACCATATGGCGAATTTTGTTTGTCTGTCATCAGACAAATAGTATTCAAGTATCAAGGAGCAACACCTGCAATAGAAAACAGCCCACTAAATTATCAACAACTACCTTCTCGTCTGAAGCATGGTGATCACTTCCTAATACAACTGCCTGCTACTGCTTTCAAGAAAAAGGCTCAAAAGAGGTGTTACATCTGTGCACATACAACAATGCAGAGACACTTGTTTTATGTGTGAGGAGTGTAAAACACCACTGTGCATGACACCATGTTTCAAAAAGTTCCACAGGCTGCAGAACTTCTAGAAACATTCCCTGTGACTGTATATGTGTACATAAAATATAGAAAAATAGTAATAAACAACATTTTATATCGTTTGTGTGTAAACAACTTTTATAAACAATATAGTGACAACAGTGTTTGTGCAGTTATTGTGTAGTAAATAAAGAGAAAAACTTACGAAATAGTGCTCATATTGGTCTCACAGGCCATAAAAGTTACTTGAAAAATAAATAAAAAAAAATAATAGAAAATACCGAAAAAACTAAATAAACTAAAACCGGGTGACCGGCAGTCGGCGATGTTGCCGTATGCCGGTCATTTCATGTCAACTTCACACCTCCATATCTCGGTAAGTATTGATGGTAAAAATTTTGTGTTTAGCCTATAAGATTAAAAAAAAAAAACTATCTTTTCATAAGAAAAAATTATTTCTTTTTTTTTTTTTTGAAAATTTTTTGACCCTGAGAACAAGTCTGGGAGAGGGCCTGTCGACCCTGAAAGGGCTAACTGACAAATCCATTCATTCCCTAGGCTTTCTTACTTTGTTTATCTCACTCCAAATTTTTTTCTTATTTTCATCAAAATTTCCTGACAGTGCCTCTCCCACTCTATCATCTGCTCTCCTTTTACACTCTCACCACTCTTTTCACCTCTCTTTTACTCTCCATATACTCTGTTCTTCTTACAACACTTCTGCTTTGTAAAAACCTCTCATAAGCTACCTTTTCTCATTTATCACACCCTTTACTTCATCATTCCACCATTCACTCCTCTTTCCTCCTGCACCCACCCTCCTATAGCCACAAACTTCTGCCTCACATTCTAATACTGCATTTTTAAAACTATTCCAACCCTCTTCAACCTCCCCACTACTCATACTTGCACTAGCCCACCTTTCTGCCAATAGTTGCTTATATCTCACCCTAACTTCTTCCTCCCTTAGTTTATACACTTTCACCTCTCTTACTTGTCGTTGCCATTTTCCTTTTGTCCCATCTACCTCTTACTCTAACTGTAGCTACAACTAAATAATGATCCAATATATCAGTTGCCCCTCTATAAACATGTACATCCTGAAGCCTACCCATCAACCTTTAATCCACCAATATATAATCTAACAAACTTTCATTACGTGCTACATCATACCTCGTATATTTATTTATCCTCTTTTTCATAAAATATGTATTACTTATTACCAAACCTCTTTCTACACATAGCTCAATTAAGAACTCCCCATTTTCATTTACCCCTGGCACCCCAAATTTACCTACTACTCCCTCCACAACATTTTTACCCACTTTAGCATTGAAATCCCCAGCCACATGTACTCTCACACTTGGTTCAAAACTCCCCACACACTCACTCAACATTTCCAAAAACCTCTCTCTCTCCTCTCCACCTCTCTCTTCTCCAGGTGCATATATGCTTACTATAACCCACTTTTTACGTCCAACCTTTATTTTACTCCACATAATCCTTGAATTAATACATTTATCCTCCCTCTTTTCCTGCCATAGCTTATCCTTCAACATTATTGCTGCTCCTTCTTTAGCTCTAACTCTATTTGAAACCCCTGACCTAATCCCATTTACTTCTCTCCACTGAAACTCTCCCACACCCTTCAGTTTTGTTTCACTTAAAGCCAGGACATCCAGCCTTTTCTCATTCATAACATCCATAATCATCTCTTTCTTATCATTCGCACAACATCCACACACATTCAGACATACCGCTTTGACAATTTTCTTCTTATTTTTAGTAATCTGTACAGGAAAAGGGGTTACTAGCCCATTGTTCCCGGCATTTTAGTTGACTTTTACAACATGAATGGCTTATGGAGGAAAGATTCTTATTCCACTTCCCCATGGATAAAAAAGGGAAAACTAATAAGAACAAGAACTATTAAGATAAAATCAAAGAAAACTCAGATCTTTCTTCTTTCTTTCAACGCACCGGCCGTATCCCACCGAGGCAGGGTGGCCCAAGAGGAAAAACAAAAGTTTCTCCTTTTACATTTAGTAATATATACAGGAGAAGAGGTTACTAGCCCCTTGCTCCCAGCATTTTAGTCACCTCTTACGACATGCATGGCTTATGGAGGAAGAATTCTGTTCCACTTCCCCATGGATAAAAAAGGGAAAAGTAATAAGAACAAGAACTATTAAGATAAAATCAAAGAAAACTCAGATAAGTGTGTATAAATCAACATGTACATGTATGTGTAGTATGACCTAAGTGTAAGTAGAAGCAGCAAGACATACCTGTAATCTTGCATATTTATGAGACAGACAAAAGACACCAGCAAACCTTCCATCATGTAAAACAATTACAGGCTCTCGTTTTACACTCACTTGGCAGGACGGTAGTACCTCCCTGGGTGGTTGCTGTCTACCAATCTACCAGTGATGTCTGCTTTCCGGCAGTAGCCTGGAACCTAACCTGCTGTATAAGTGGGGCCCTATTGTAATAACTTTATGTACTTTAATATTTAAACAATAATTACAAGAGACACTTACAATTAAAAACATATGACTTAAAAAATTAAGGAAATGCAATGTAAAACAAACTCACCCAGCAATATAAGCAAAATAATCTTGCATATCATTCCTCCTGCCACAAGATGATATTTCGGTGTAGCTGTGATTGAGGATCATCTGAAGACGGAGAACATAGTCATTCTTTTGCTCAGTTAATTTAATGAATACATATACATGTATTTATTTAAAAAATATCGTAAAAATTTTCTGAAAATTTAAATAAATGCAAGTTTATATATTTATTATTTCATCTTATTTAAAATTCTGGTAGAGAATAAATAATACATATGTAACATGCAGACAACATTATTTTTTGGGATGCATATGTGAGAAGATAGGCCAGAATAATACTAACAGAAAAGAAAGAGTATGAAATGAAGTTAATTACTGCATGATGTGAACAGTGATAACAGGAGAAATTCAGTCAAGAAACTATAAGCATTTATGTGACACTTATGCATCATCATCCACAAGAATATAATAAAGGCGTTTCTAAGTGTACAATGTCAAGAAAATATAGTGCATACAAACTGACCCTCAGTTCATTCCTTATCCCAAACAGTAATTTTTAATTCCTTGACACTGCAAGAGCTTTCTTAGAAAAAGACCATATTATTGCATGCATAACTAACTGAAATAGTGATTAAATGAATGGAGACACGGTGAGCATAATGTTAATTTTTACTGCATTTTAGAAAAATAATGAAACTAATACCTTTTTGTTGGTTCTTAGCAGGGTCTGAACACCAATTTCCCCTGTTATTAATAAGACGCCTACAGGTTGTCTGTTTTGATTGGAGACTGCAGTAACAGCATGTTCAATCTGTGACACATCACCAGAGCCACCCACAGACACACTACCCAAGTATTGCACTGTTTGGCCCCTAAAGTGATAAAATATAAAATTAAACACTATCAGTTATTAAGAATAGGAAAATAAGGGTATTTATGCAGTTTTACTTAATTTACAGAGTATAAATTCAAAAGCTCTGTAGATATATAGGTAGATCACAGAACAGTGAAGCCCTACCATTGCTGCAAGATAAATCACAGAACCCATGTTTTCCTGATAAGGCAATCCACTATGATCCCACAGAAAACAAGACTAGGGCTAAGCCCTGATTTAAACATCAAAACATAGGTAAGAATACTTTCAGACTGCACAGTAATGCACAAATGTTATGGTTACACAGGTTTATTTAATTTATTTCATACACAATATACATAATAAACCCTCAATATAATGAACCTCGATTTACTGGACTGCAGAAATATGGAACAAAATCCACCAGTAAAAGGACACAAATACAACTAATGTGACATTTTATTGTTTCAACGTTTCGCTCTCCAGGAGCTTTATCAAGCCAGCTTGATAAAGCTCCTGAAGAGCGAAATGTTTCCACAATAAAATGTCACATTAGTTGTATTTGTGTCCTTTTACTTAAGATACTGTCGGTAATTCTACCAATATTAATCCAAAATCCATCTGGTTAACTGATTTGGAAACAACAGACAAAGTCCAGTGGTTACAGAATTGTCCATTATTGTTACAATCATGGCAAAACAATCTAATCTATCTACCACAATCGCCATTACTGACTATCTGTTTCCACATTAGTCCATTAAATCAAGGATATACTTTGTACATACTGAATATTATTTGCATACAAGCCACCCAGAGTCAAACAGGCTGGTATCAGCCAGTCATTTGTGGGGAAATATGTTGCACTGATTGAACACACTTGCACAATGAAGGTTTGACGTAATTTTCCAATGATATTTAACAAACAAATGCTAATTACAAATATGATATTTAATCAGAATTTTCTTCTTCAAACAATTCTAACTGTAAATGTGACATTTAACCCCTAAACGGTCCAAATGTATATGTACGTTCTCTCACTCAGTGCCCTGAATATTTTGAAAAATAAAAAAAATAGGTTTTTTTTTCATTGAAATAAAGAGAAAATTTTTCTAAGTGTTATAGAATTAAAATAAAAAAAAATAAGGGTCAGCACTTAGTGAGATATAAGGCTGCAAAGTTGGCACTTAATGCTCACCTGACGGTAACATCGAGTCCTGCCGCTTGCAGAAGTGTTGCCGATATACCATTTTTTCTCATTTTTATACATATTTATATAATTTTTACGTTCTGATAATTACAATTTTGTAGTTCTTGTCATTTCATAACCAATCTTTGTTCTGACACTAATACATGTATTAGGTACTGAAATTGTACTCAAACTGTCACAAACACATTGAAAGGTGGACATTTACACCTGCCTTGGTCATTTACTATTGTCTAGGAATATATACAAAGTATTTATAGGTCTCAACAATGTTTTGGATACACGGGAGTACAGAAGAAGAAGAAGGAAGGAAGAAGGAAGGAGGAGGAAGGAGGAGGAAGAAAGAAGAAGAAGGAAGAAGTTCCCTTGAAGCAATGTGTAAGACAAGTGTCAGTGACAAGCATCCGGGAGGGCAGTGATAAGATGAGATAAGGGATGACATTTGATAGGCACCAGCGAGGGTGCAGAGATGAGATAGTGCAGAGATAAGATGAGATAAGGGATGACATTTGATGGGTGCCAGCAGGGTGCAGAGATAAAGGGTGACATTTGATGAGCACGTATCTCTATATCCGATTATCTGTCTCTCTGTCTTGTCTCTCTGTCTGCTTGTCTCTTTCCATCTCTCTGCTTGCCTCTCTCTCTGTCTCAGAGAGAGCCACTGTGAACCAACAAGTATTCTTATGCATTATATCTACAAGCACAGTATAGCACTTCGGATTTTTTAGGTTATCCTAGGTAATTTACACTATGTATAATTGTGTTTGTGTGTACCTGTGAGACAGATAAAAAGAGAGAGACAGATAGACAGAGACAGAAAGAGATACAGACAGAGATAGAGAGAGACAGATAGACATACCCTAAACTTGGGGTTAAAATCACTTTCTTCTTAAAAGGGAGTATTAATATGACGTTACATCAGTGAATCCTTGGTGTTTGCCGCACTGTTTGCTCTAGCTGGCGCTCAATTTAATTGGCGCTCCCACAAGGTACTAAGTGGTCCCAGATTTTTTTAATGTGATGCACACCGAGTGTTAAGACCCATTCTATGGTGACCAGGCATCTCAGGCCAATCATGCCAAATTTGGAGGCAGGAAAAATAAAACGTATAGATATGTTTGGGGCGCTAGCGGTAAGAATGTATATATATGTTTGGACCGTTTAGGGGTTAATCGGGATTTTCTTTTCCATATTTGATTTGTTTTTTCCAGTGTATTTATTACAAATAGATTTAGTACATGGGTAAAAAATTACAGATTTTGGCAACAATAGAATTGGTGTCTGACACACACTTTACATATGCCCTTAACTTCCTCACTGCACCTCGCAATTTCTCTTATTTGGTGCCCTTAGCAGTTATTATTGCCACATTCTCAGTTCTCTCTATAGCTATCTTTGATGACGGAGAGGAAGAAATCTTCACTGGTGTTTGCTGGCATCTGCACAACCACAAGAGAGAGTCAGCAGTGCATTACTTGGTGTGATGGGCGATGTACTACCATTCAATAAATACACTTTCCAACACCACAGAAATAGCATTTTTACCTCATCATTGCATATAACAAAGTTGATGTTGTTAATATTTTCCTAGTGTAGTACAGCCATAATAACTGATAACAGTATTAACAAATGACATCCTGTTTAAAAAGAATTTGTTTTCTTAAGTTTCTTTATATCTCACTGACAGTAATGTTACACTTCCACAGGATAGTTATTTATTGCATTCCTTCGTATTCTTAAACCTTTTTTCTAATATTTTTTTAATTTCCTTGTAAATACCTTGCACTTCACAAATATTGGAAACAAAGCAATAAGGTAGTAGGCTGGTACACAGGAACCACCAAGGAAGGTACGTACTAACGTCCTACCAAATGAGTGTGAAACATAAACCTGTAATTGTTTTGCATGATGGTAGGATTGCTGGTCTCTTTTTCTGTCTCATAAACATGCAAGGTTGCAGGTATGTCTTGTTACTTCTACTTACACTTAGGTCACACTACACATGCATGTACAAGCATATACAGTGGACCCTCGACCAGTGATGGCATCGATTAACGATAAATTTGACTAGCGATACATTTTATCGCAAAAATTTTCCCTCGATTAGCGCTAAAAAACTCGACCAACACTATTCGTTCCGTCTGAGACGCGTCCACTTCTGGCCAGTGTTTACAAGCCAGCCAGCCACCGCGGTCGCTTCCAAATATACAATCGGAACATTTCATATTATCACAGCCTTTTTAGTGATTGCACCTGCAAAATAAGTCACCATGGGCCCCAAGAAAGCTTCTAGTGCCAACCCTACAGCAATAAGGGTGAGAATTACTATGGATATGAAGAAAGAGATCATTGCTAAGTATGAAAGTGGAGTGCGTGTCTCCGAGCTGGCCAGGCTGTACACAAAACCCCAATCAACCATCGCTACTATTGTGGCCAAGAAAATGGCAATCAAGGAAGCTGTTCTTGCCAAAGGTGGAACTATGTTTTCGAAACTGAGATCGCAAGTGATAGAAGATGTTGAGAGACTGTTATTGGTATGGATACACGAAAAACAGATAGCAGGAGATAGCATCTCTCAAGCGATCATATGTGAAAAGGCTAGGAAGTTGCATGACGATTTAATTAGAAAAATGCCAGCAACTAGTGGTGATGTGAGCGAATTTAAGGCCAGCAATGGTTGGTTTGAGAGATTTAAGAATCGTAGTGGCATACATAGTGTGATAAGGCATGGTGAGGCTGCCAGTTTGGACCAAAAAGCAGCTGAAAAATATGTGCAGGAATTCAAGGAGTACATAGACAGTGAAGGACTGAAACCTGAACAAGTGTTTAATGGTGACACTGACAATGTTGTGAAACGCTTTAGATATGTCATAAAGGAATGGGAGGTACAGGCCTCTATGGGCAGATATGTTGTGTGACAGAGGTCCAGTGACTCTCAAGCTGGTCCTAGTGGCATTAAAAGAAGAAGGGAAGTAACCCCGAAAAAGGACTTGCCACCTCAAGTCCTAATGGAAGGGGATTCCCCTTCTAAACACTAAGACCATCAACACACTCCCCTCTTCCCATCCCATCAATCATCACCAGATCTTCAATAAAGGTAAGTGTCATATAACTGTGCATGTCTTCTTCAGTTTGTGTGTATTAAAATTAATATTTCATGAGTTAAAATTTTTTTTTTCAATACATGTACTTTTGGGTGTCTTGCACGGATTAATTTGATTTCCATTATTTCTTATGGGGAAAATTAACTTGACTAACAATTATTTTGACTAACGATGAGCTCTCAGGAACGGATTAATAGCGTTAGTCGAGGGTCCACTGTATATACTAACCCCTCTGGGTTTTCTTATATTTTCTTCCTAGTTCTTGTTCTTGTTTATTTCTGCTTATCTCCATGGGGAAGTGGAACAGAATTGCTCCCGGCTAAATGCTGGGAACAATGGGCTAGTAACCCTTTCTCCTGTATAAATTACTAAAAATAAGGAAAAGAAAAACTTTATAAAATTGGGATGTTCGAATGTGCGTGGATGTAGTGCAGATGATAAGAAAGAGATGATTGCTAATGTTATGAATGAAAAGAATGATGGACGTCCTAGCCCTAAACAAAACAAAGCTGAAGGGGATAGGCGAGTTTCAGTAGGGAGAAATAAATCAGATTAAATCAGGAGTATCTGAAAGAGTTAGAGCTAAGGAAGGGGAAGCAATAATGTTGAAAGATCAGTTATGGAGAGAGAAGAGGGAATATAAATGTATAAATTCAAGGATTATGTGGATTAAAATAAGGGTTGGATGTGAAAAGCATTTCATAATAAGTGTATGCACCTGGAGAAGAGAGGAGTGTAGAGGAGAGAGAGAGAGATTTTAGGAGATGTTAAACAAGTGTGCAGGAACTTTTGAGCCAAGTGAGAGAGGAATTGTGGTAGGGGACCTAAATGCTAAAGTAGGAGAAGTGTTTAGAGAGGGTGTGGTAGGTAAGTTTGGGGTGCCAGGTGTAAATGATAATAGGGAACATTTGATTGAACTTTGTACAGAAAGGAGTTTGGTTATAAGTAACACATATTTTATGAAAAGAGGATAAATAAGTATACAAGATATGATGTAGGGCAAAATGACAGTACTTAGTTTGCTGGACTATGTATTGGTAGATAAGACTGTTGGGTAGACTTCAAGATGTACATGTTTATAGAGGGGCCACAGATATATCAGATCACTTTTTAGTTGTAGCTACAGTGAGAGTAAAAGGTAGTTGGGATACAAGGAGAATGGAAACGGGAAGTAAGATATAAGTGAAGATTCATAAACTAAAGGAGGAGGCAGTTAGGGTAAGATATAAACAACTGTTGGAGAATAGATGGGCTAATGAGAGTAGAGGTAATGGAGTAGAAGGTATAAGGGGTAAGTTTAAGAATATAGTGTTAGTGTTCATCAGAAGTTTGTGGTTATAGGAAAGTGGGTGTGGGAAGGAAGAAGAGCGATTGGTGGAATGATGATGTAAAGAGAGTAGTAAGTGAGAAAAAGTTAGCATATGAGAGGTTTTTACAAAGTAGAAGTGATGTAAGGAGGGAGGAGTATATGAAAATAAAGAGAGAGGTTAAGAGATGGTGAAACAATGTAAAAAGAGAGCAAATGAGAGGGTGGGTGAGATGTTATCAACAAATTTTGTTGAAAATAAGAAAAAGTTTTGGAGTGAGATTAATAAGTTGAGAAAGTCTAGGGAAAGAATGGATTTGTTAGTTAAAAATTGGAGAGGGAGTTATTAAATGAAGAGTTAGAGGTATCGGGAAGATGGAGGGAATATTTGAGGAACTGTTAATTGTTGATGAAGACAGGGAAGCTGTGATTTTGTGTATAGGGCAAGGAGGAATAACATCTTATAGGAGTGAGGAAGAACCAGTTGTAATTGTGGGGGAAATGCATGGGATAGTGGGTACAATGAAAGGGGGTAAAGCAGCTTAGATTGATGGTGGGGATATAGTTTTGGAATGGTTACTGCTTTTATTTAATAAATGTATGGAAGAGGGTAAGATACCTAGGGATTGGCAGAGAACATGCACAGTTCCCTTGTATAAAGGCAAAGGGGACAAAGGAGAGTGTAAAAATTATAGAGGAATAAGTCTGTTGAGCATACCTGGTAAAGTGAATGGTAGAGTTATTATCAAAAGAATTCAGAGTAAGATGGAGAGCAGGATAGCAGATGAACAAGGAGGCTTTAGGAAGGGTAGACAGTGTGTAGACCAAGTATTTGCAGTGAAACAAATAGGTGAACAGTATTTACATAAGGGTAAAGAGGTATTTGTGGCATTTATGGGTTTGGAAAAGGCATATGATAGGTTGGATAGGGGGGCAATGTGGCAGATGATGCAAATGTATGGAACAGGAGGTAGGTTATTGAAAGCAGTGAAAAGTTTTTACGAGGTTAGCGAGGCTCAGGTTAGAGTATGTAGACAAGAGGGAGATTATTTCTCAGTAGAAGTAGGCCTTAGACAGGGATGTGTGATGTCACCATGGTTGTTCAATACATTTATAGATGGACTTGTAAGAGAAGTGAATGCTCGGGTGGTGGTAAGAGGTGTGGGGTTAAAAGTTAAAGAATCTAACACAAAGTGGGAGTTGTCACAATTGCTCTTTGCAATTCTGAAGAGAAGTTGCAGAGGGTGGTTGATGAGTTTGGTAGGGCATGTAAACAAAGGAAATTAAAAGTGAATATAGGAAAGAGTACGGTGATGAGGATAACAAAAAAATGAGGTAACAGAAGACTGGATATCAGATTAGAGGGAGAAAGTATGGAGGTGAATGTGTTCAGATATCTGGGAGTAGATGTGTCAGCAGATGAGTCTATGAAGGATGAGGTAAATCATAGAATTAACAAGGGGAAAAAGGTGAGTGGTACACTGAAGAGTGTGTGGAGACAAAGAACTTTATCCATGAAAGCAAAGAAGGGAATGTATGAGAGTACTGTTATACTAACACTCTTGTATGGGTGTGAGGCATGGGTTATGAATGTTGCAACAAGGAGAAGGCTGGAGGTAGTGGAGATGTCATGTTTGAGAGCAATGTGTGGTGTGAATATAATGCAGAGAATCTGTAGTTTGGAGTTTAGGAGGTGTGGAATTACCAAAACTTTTATCCAGAGGGCTGAGGAGGGGGTTGAGATGGTTTGGACATGTAGAGAGGGTGGAATGAAACAGAATGACTTCGAGAATGTATAAATCTGTAGTGGAGGGAAGGCGGGGTAAGGGTCAGTCTAGGAAAGTCTGGAGGGAGAAGGGTAAAGGTGGTTTTGTGTGCGAGGGGCTTGGAGTTCCAGCAAGCATGCATGAGCGTATTAGATAGGAGCGAATGGAAACAAATGGTTTATAGGACTTGATGTGCTGTTGGAGTGTAAGCAAGGTAACATTTATGAAGGAATTGTTAATGTTACAGTTTTATAACTGTAGTATAAGCATGCCTCTGGCAAGACAGTGATGGAGTAAGTGATTATGAAAGTTTTTCTTTTTTGGGCCACCCTGCCTAGGTGGGAGACGGCCTGTGTATTATTATTAATTTATTTATTAACACACTGGCCGATTCCCACCAAGGCAGGGTGGCCCGAAAAAGAAAAACTTTCACCATCATTCACTCCATTATTGTCTTGCCAGAAGGGTGCTTTACACTACAGTTTTTAAACTGCAACATTAACACCCCTCCTTTGGTGTATTAACCCCTTGACTGTCGCAACCCCCAATCCTGAGGTGTCTCCTGGTGTCGCAAAACATCAAAAAAAAAAAAAAATTATTTTTCTTATGAAATTATAGAGAATCTTTTCCCGATTGTAATGACACTAAAAAAACGAAATTTGATGGAAAACTGACGGAATTATGCTCTCGCGAAGTTAGCGACCCCGGCGATATTGACAAATCGGCGATTTCGCCCACTTTGAGCCCTATTTTCGGCTAATTCCTTTGTGCCAGTCGACCAAAGTCATAGCTATTTCTTTAGAACTTAATTTTTTCTATCGATTGAGTACAAGAAACTGCCCATTTACCGATTTCAACTACCCAATAATGTGGTCAGAAATTTGCAACTTGGCCAATTTCACGAAAATTAAAAAATATAACAATGTCAAAATAAGGTCCAGAATGAACAATGCAGGCATTCCTGGCTGTAAAATAACATTTTCTTTGTTCATCAGTCATGTCTCCAGGCCCCTCTGACATTACTCTTCCTTTCTATTTTTAATTTTTATTCAAACAAAAAATAGAAGACTTACTATTATGCAGACTACTGCAATACTGTAATAATTGTATAAATAACATCAACCCATTCATGACATATTAGAATGGCTAGTTGGACATTTATTGGACAATGACATCATTTGTGTACTTTTGAACATCGGTAAAAATCAAACATTTCCCCTACTTTGAGCTCCATTTCCAGGTTCTTTTTATAGTAAAATCAATCAAAGTCACCTCTATTTCTATAATATGTCTTCCATTCTATCAAATGAGACCAAGAAAACGAGAATACAACCATAAATACTATACGAAAATAGACCACAAATTCGGCATTTTAATTAAAAAAACGGTCGGAGTTTTTTTTTCCTCATTATGCACTGCGTGCTCCAGGATTTTTTTTATATGGTGCACACTGACCACACAGACCCATTCTCTCACATGTGGGCCTACCAGCTTTCTCCTGCTTGATTTGAAGCCGCTAGAATTTATGAGTATATATACGTCAAACATGGTACCTCGTAAGACGTATATATACGACCGCGACAGTCAAAGTGTTAATAACATAAAAAAAAAAGCAATAACGATATTTTTTAACGTAATTGGCTGTCTCCCACCGAGGTAAATTAACCCAAAATAGAGGAAACGCATTCACTGTCATTCACTCAATTGCTATCTTGCAAGAACTGTGCTGACATCACAGTTCCAATGATTATATTAAAAATTAAGTGTATTTACTGCAATATAAAATAAATTCCTAATTTATGTCATGACAGACCTGACTTCATAGAGGAAAATTTCAATGAAAATAAGAATAAGAAAACCACAGTAAACCCTCAATTTACAAGACACTGCAAATACAGGACAAAATTCACTATGTCAACTGATTCAACAACAATCAACAAAGTCCAGTATCAGTTATTGTTATGATCATGGGAATACAATCTCATCTCTATCCCTCAAAATCAACATTAACAATCACCTGCTTTTCCTTATTAGTCAGTTAACTCAAAGGTTTATTGATCCCCAAAAGTTACACAATAATATGTTTAAATGATTACATTAAGCCTACTGTATATTAATAAATAATGAAGAGAAATGCTTGAAAAAATTATTGTTATTATCTCACCCGAGTTGGGTATTAATTAGGGATGTCTCCTGGTTCTCCGCCAGAGCAACTTCTCGAAATTGTTCCTGAAGACTTTCCACATCAAGGTGGAGTCGTTGAAGCAGAGGCACTACCCCAGGATACACACAACCATTATCATAGTGACCCTGTATAATCATAAAGAAAAACAGCTGAACATACGAGCTTCCATAAGTAAAAGAAATGAATGTTAGGGTGATGAGAGATGTGGGATTAAAATATAATGATCTGATACAAAAATGGGAATTGTCACAATTGCTTTTTGACAATGACATAGTTCTTTTGTAAGATTCTGTAAAGATTTGTAAAGGTTGGTAGACAAATTTGGGAGGATATGTTGGAGGCAGTGGAGATGTCCTGTCTAAGGGCAATGTGTGGTGTAAATATTATGCAGAAAATTCGAAGTGTGGAAATTAGGAGAAGGTGTGGAGTTAATAAAAGCATTAGTCAGAGGGCAGAAGAGGGGTTGTTGAGGTGGTTTGGTCATTTAGAGAGAATGGATCAAAGTAGAATGACATGGAAAGCATATAAATCTATAGGGGAAGGAAAGAGGGGTAGGGGTCGTCCTCGAAAGGGTTGGAAAGAGGGGGTAAAGGAGGTTTTGTGGGCGAGGGGCTTGGACTTCCAGCAAGCGTGCATGAGCGTGTTAGATAGGAGTGAATGGAGACGAATGATACTTGGGACCTGACGATCTGTTGGAGTGTGAGCAGGGTAATATTTAGTGAAGGGATTCAGGGAAACCGGTTATTTTCATATAGTCGGACTTGAGTCCTGGAAATGGGAAGTACAATGCCTGCACTTTAAAGGAGGGGTTTGGGATATTGGCAGTTTGGAGGGATATGTTGTGTATCTTTATATGTATATGCTTCTAAACTGTTGTATTCTGAGCACCTCTGCAAAAGCAGTGATAATGTGTGCGTGTGGTGAAAGTGTTGAATGATGATGAAAGTATTTTCTTTTTGGGGATTTTCTTTCTTTTTTGGGTCACCCTGCCTCGGTGGGAGACGACCGACTTGTTGAAAAAAAAAAGGTAAAATGAAGGAAATTATAAGTAAATATAGAAAATAGCAAAGTGATGAGAGTAAAAAGGATAGCCAATGAAAGACTGGATATTAGATTGGAGGGAGTATGGAGGAAGTAGATGTATTTAGATATTTGGATGTAGACATGGCAGATGGGTTTATGAAAAATGAGATGAACCATGGAATAGATGAGGGGAAAACAGTTGGTAGTGTGATGAGGCATACATGGAAAGAAAGAAAGTTTTACCTATAGAAGCAAAAAGAAGAATGTACCAGAGTTTAGTGATACCAACAGTCTTATACAGGTGTGAAACATGGACTTTGAATGTTGTAGTGAGGCTGGAGGGAGTCGAGATGGAATGTACCAGAGCAACGTGTGGTGTGAATTTTATGCAGAGAATTCTGAGCACAGATGGTGTGGGGTCACCAAGGGTATAATTCAGAGGGCTGAGGTGGGGTTGAGGTGGTCTGGGTATTAAGAGAGGATGAACAGGAATAAGATGACAAAGAGGGTGTATAAATCTAAGGTGGTGCAAAGGAGAGGTAGGGTTGTCCCAGGAACATTTGGAAGGAATGATACAGAAGGTTTTGAGTGCTAGGGGCTTGAGCATCCAGCAGCCTTGCGTGAGCATGTTAATTCAGAGTGTGAGCAAGGCAACATTTACGAAAAAGTTCAGCGAAATAAGTTAAGTGGACTTGAGTCCAGCAGGTGGGAAGGGCAGTGCCTGACTTCTGAGGGAGGGGTGGAGATGTTTCAGTTGGAGAGCTATCTGAACTGTGATGCTGGTACACTTCTGGTAAGACAATGCTTGAATGAATAAGGTTAAATGCTTTTTTTTCTGGGGGGGATGGCCATCTTAAATTAGTGGGAGACAGCTGATGAGGCTAAACCAAAAATTAGAAGCTCCACAAGCTAGTATGTATGTACCATACTGTATGTGCTGTACTTTTTAAGTCATTCTTCTCAACTCAGCTTATACAGCATGCACCATTTTGCCAAACAAGCCTAGCAAAAATTTATTTCTGCAATGATTCAGAAATAAATCAGCCTTAACAGCTCCAAGTTAACTTATTTCATTATGTCGATTATCACTAACTCACTAAATTTAGTCTTACCTTTGACAGAGTGAATAGGATTAATCTATATTACATTTAGTTAATGTAGGTCATGTTTATTTTGGTGCAAAATTAAAAACTTTCCCCATCACATTAATTCATGTAAATATATAATGATGTACAGTAGACCGTTATTTAACACGGTAGTTACGTTCCTGAAAACTCCGTGTTAGATAAAACCATGTTAGATGAACTGAAGAACTTACGGGAAAAATAGGGTTACGTTCCTGAGAGCCCCCAAAAAAGCCAAACAACTTTTTTTAGGCCTCCACATTTTATAAAAATAAAAGTGAATATGTAACTGTAGTTCATTGTTGTGATGTATTATGTTTTTTTACTGCTTAAGACTACAAATGTAACAGAAATAACAGTATTTCTTACCTTAAATTGTGGGTGCTGGTGTTTGTGGATGATTGTGAGGAGAGTGGAGAGTTATGCTGTAGCCCTACTGGGCTGAGGTGGA
Organism: Cherax quadricarinatus; assembly: GCF_038502225.1. NCBI lineage: Eukaryota > Metazoa > Arthropoda > Malacostraca > Decapoda > Parastacidae > Cherax > Cherax quadricarinatus. The sequence goes on from NW_027195283.1 coordinate 52,364, forward strand.
TGGTAGAGGTTCTGGTACTGAAGTTGATGGTTGTACTGGGGTGTCTAACTTTAAGTCATTCAGTCAGTCAAGCCATTCAGTAAGTCAGTCAAGCCATTCAGTAAGTCAGTCAAGTCATTCAGTAAGTCAGTCAAGTCATTCAGTAAGTCAATCAAGTCATTCAGTAAGTCAGGTCATTCAGTAAGTCAGACAAGTTGTTCAGTCAGTCAAGTCATTCAGTATGTCATTAAGTCAGTCAAGTCATTCAGTAAGTCAGTCAAGTCATTCAGTAAGTCTCAAGTCATTCAGTAAGTCAGTCAAGTCGTTCAGTAAGTCAGTCAAGTCATTCAGTAAGTCAGTCAAGTCGTTCAATAAGTCAATCAAGTCATTCAGTAAGTCGGTCAAGTCGTTCAGTAATTCAAGTCATTCAGAAAGTCAGTCAAGCCATTCAGTAAGTCAGTCAAGTCATTCAGTGACTCAGTCAAGTCATTCAGTAAGTCTCAAGTCATTTAGTAATCAATAAGTCAGTCACGTCATTCAGTAAGTCAGTCAAGTCGTTCAGTAAGTCAAGTCATTCAGAAAGTCAGTCAATTCATTCAGTAAGTCAGTCAAGTCATTCAGTGACTCAGTCAAGTCATTCAGTAAGTCTCAAGTCATTCAGTAAGTCAGTCAAGTCATTCAGTATATCAGTCAAGTCATTCAGTAAGTCAGTCAGGTCATTCAGTAAGTCTCAAATCATTCGGTAAGTCAGTCAAGTTGTTCAGTAAGTCAAGTCATTCAGTAAGTCAGTCAAGTCATTCAGTAAGTCAGTCAAATCATTCAGTATATCAGTCAAGTCATTCAATAAGTCAGTCAGGTCATTCAGTAAGTCTCAAGTCATTCAGTAAGTCAGTCAAGTCATTCAGTAAGTCAGTCAAGTCATTCAGAAAGTCAGTCAATTCATTCAGTAAGTCAGTCAAGTCATTCAGTGACTCAGTCAAGTCATTCAGTAAGTCTCAAGTCATTCAGTAAGTCAGTCAAGTCATTCAGTAAGTCAGTCAAATCATTCAGTATATCAGTCAAGTCATTCAGTAAGTCAGTCAGGTCATTCAGTAAGTCTCAAGTCATTCGGTAAGTCAGTCAAGTTGTTCAGTAAGTCAAGTCATTCAGTAAGTCAGTCAAGTCATTCAGTAAGTCAGTCAAATCATTCAGTATATCAGTCAAGTCATTCAGTAAGTCAGTCAGGTCATTCAGTAAGTCTCAAGTCATTCAGTAAGTCAGTCAAGTCATTCAGTAAGTCAGTCAAGTCATTCAGTAAGTCAGTCAAGTCATTCAGTAAGTCAATCAAGTCATTCAGTAAGTCAGGTCATTCAGTAAGTCAGACAAGTCGTTCAGTCAGTCAAGTCATTCAGTATGTCATTAAGTCAGTCAAGTCATTCAGTAAGTCAGTCAAGTCATTCAGTAAGTCTCAAGTCATTCAGTAAGTCAGTCAAGTCATTCAGTAAGTCAGTCAAGTCATTCAGTAAGTCAGTCAAGTCATTCAGTAAGTCAGACAAGTCGTTCAATAAGTCAGTCAAGTCATTCAGTAAGTCGGTCAAGTCGTTCAGTAAACGTCAAGTCATTCAGAAAGTCAGTCAAGCCATTCAGTAAGTCAGTCAAGTCATTCAGTAAGTCTCAAGTCATTTAGTAATCAATAAGTCAGTCAAGTCATTCAGTAAGTCGGTCAAGTCGTTCAGTAAGTCAAGTCATTCAGAAAGTCAGTCAAGCCATTCAGTAGGTCAGTCAAGCCATTCAGTAAGTCAGTCAAGTCATTCAGTGACTCAGTCAACTCATTCAGTAAGTCAGTCAAGTCATGTAGTAAGTCAGTCAAGTCTTTCAGTAAGTCAATCAAGTCATTCAGTAAGTCAGTCAAGTCATTCAGTAAGTCAGTCAAGTCGTTCAGTAAGTCAGTCAAGTCATTCAGTAAGTCAGTCAAGTCATTCAGTAAGTCAGTCAAGTCATTCAGTAAGTCAGTCAAGTCAGTCAGTCAGTCAGTCATTCAGTAAGTCAGCCAGTCACACAAACTTATGTTTACCTCTTTTTTATGTGTACAAAGTAACACTTCATTATGGCCACAGGATGTCTTGTCTAATATCTTTGTTTCCTTCGTTAATTCTAAGACTTAAATGCTTACACCTTTTCTTGCCACTTTGAGCAACACTGGTATGCCTACTGGGTGTCATGATTGCTTGGCAGATACAAAATACAGTGGACCCCCGCCTTACAATGGCATTGTGTTATGTTAAATCCGCCATATGATACATTTGAACGCAAAAATTTTGCCTTGCCTCATGCTAAAAAACTCGCCTCGCGATTCATCCGGGACACGTACCAAGCGTGGCTTCAGTGCCAGTGTTTACAAGCCAGCCAGTGCGGTCACATCTATGCATACATTCGGTACATTTCATATTATCCCAGTGTTTTTAGTGCTTGTAACTGCAAAATAAGTCACCATGGACCCCAAGAAAGCTACTAGTGCCATTCCTGTGGTAAAAAGGGCGAGAATTATTATGGAATTGAAAAAAGAGATTAAGGAATTGTGTGCAAAGTGGGTTGAACTGCAAACCTTTACGGATGAAAATCACCCTGACACAGCTACTGCAAGCCTTGTTGGTAACCTGTACAATGACAATGTTATGGCCCATTTTAGGAAAATCTTAACCCTTTGACTGTTTCAGGCCCCTCTCTGAAACTGTCATTCTATGTCGCTCAATTTTTGAAAAAAAAAAAATTATTTTTTCTTATGAAATGATAAAGAATCTTTTCCCGATGGTAATGACACCAAAAGTTCGAAATTTGGTCGAAAACTCGTGGAATTATGCTCCCGCGAAGTTAGCGGTCTCGGCGACATATGCGTATCGGCGATTTCGCCGACTGAGCCCAATTTTCAGCCAATTCCATTGTTCCAGTTGACCAAACTCATAGCTATTTCTTTAGAACTCCATTTTATCTATCAGCTGAGTACAAGAAACCTCCCATTTACTAATTTGGACTACCCAATATGGTGGTCAGAAATTGGCAATTTGGCCAATTTCACACAAAATAAAAAAGATGCCAATTTCAAAATAGGGTCCAGAATAAACAAGGTAGACATTCGTGGCACTAAAATAACATATGCTCTGTTCATTAGTCACATCTCTAGGCCCCTCTTATATTATTATTGCTTTCTATTTTGATTTTTTATTCATACAAAAAAATACAAAATTTACTGTTATGCAGACGACTGCATTATTGTAAAAATGGTATAAATAATATCAGTGCACTAGTGAATGAATATTAGACTCCCCAGTTGACGTGTATTGGACGTGTGGTGTGATTTATTTACTCCTGAACATTGGTAAAAATCGAACATTTCCGCTACTTTGAGCTCAGTTTCAAGGTCGTTTTCATCGTAAAAGTAATGAAAATCATCTCTATTTCTGTAATATGTTTTCCATTTTATCACCTAAGACCATGAAAACGCGAATACAACGATAAATACTATACGAAAATACACCTCAAAGTCGGCGTTTTATTCCAAAAAAACGATCAGAGTTTTTTTTTCTCATTACGCAATGTGTGCTGCAGGATTTTTTTTATGTGGTGCACACTGACCACACAGACCCATTCTCTCACATGTGGGCCTAGCAGCTTTCTCCCACTTGATTTGAAGCCGCTAGAATTATTGAGTATATATACGTCAGAAACATTGGCTCGTAAGACGTATTTATACGTCGAAAACAGTCAAAGGGTTAAAGGAACGGGAGGTACAGAGCTCTATGGACAGATATGTTGTGCGACAGAGGTCCAGTGACTCTCAAGCTGGTCCTAGTGGCATTAAAAAAGGAAGGGAAGCAACCCCGGAAAAGGATTTGCTATCTAAAGTCCTAATGGAAGGGGATTCCTCTTCTAAACAATAACAACTTCCACACTCTCCCCTCCTCCCATCCCATCAATCACCAGATCTTCAATAAAGGTAAGTGTTATGTATTCTATTCTTAGTAGAGTATTAACTGTGCATGTCTTCTTCAGTTTGTGTGTATTAAAATTAATATTTCATGTGGTATAAAAAAATTTTTTTCATACTTTGGCGTGTCTTGCACGGATTAATTTGATTTCCATTATTTCCTATGGGGAAAATTAATTCGTCTTGCAATAATTTCGGCATACGATGAGCTCTCAGGAACGGATTAATATCGTAAGGCGGGGGTCCACTGTATAGCAATTAAAAGATCAAAACACAATTCACAACCACGAGCTTGTAGCAGAGAAATGGACTGGACACGTATGAAGTAAGAATGCTGGGATGGTGGGGTGGTGTTGGGAAGGGGGGGGAGTGGCTGGGGCTGTGGAAGGTATCCCCCACAGATCCACAACAAGGCAACCGCTTGAAGAAAAGGGAAGTTTTTTTTTTTTCCTGCAAACTGAACCGTGTTAAATTCATCTTATGACGTGTTACATAAAATTGTGCCGCAATTCTTCAATCATACTATATTCAAATCGTGCCAAATACTTGTGCTAAATGACGGACTACTGTACATATAACCCTTTTTTTTTTTTTTTGCATTTTTTTTTCAACAAGACGGCCATCTCCCACCAAGGTAGGGTGACCCAAAAAGAAAGAAAATCCCCAAAAAGAATATACTTTCATCACCATTCAACACTTTTACCTCACTCATACATAATCACTGTCTTTGCAGAGGCACCCAGATACAACAGTTTAAAAGCATATATAAAGATATATAACATATCCCTCCAAACTGTCAGTATCCCAAACTCGTCCTTGAAAGTGCAAGCATTGTACTTCCCATTTCCTATACTCAAGTCTGGCTATATAAAAAAACTGGTTTCCCTGAGTCCCTTAACTAAATATTACCCTGCTCACACCCCAACAGCTCGTCAAGTCCCAAAACCCATTTGTCTCCATTCACTCCTATCTAACACACTCATGCATGCTTGCTGGAAGTCCAAGCCCCTCGCCCACAAAACCTCCTTTACCCCCTCTCTCCAACCTTTTTGAGGACAACCCCTACCCCGCCTTCCTTCCCCTACAGATTTATACACCCTCCATGTCATTCTACTTTGATCCATTTTCTCTAAATAACCAAACCACTTCAACAACCCCTCTTCAGGGGTTATTAACTCCACAACTTCTCCTAATTTCCACACTCCAAATTCTCTGCATAATATTTACACCACACATTGCAAATACATATATACACATGTATATTGCATATACACCACACATTTTTGCATATACGTACAATATTCTCACGTAGAATTAACATTTGCAAAATGTAATTCAAAATGAAGAATAAAAATTAATACAGGACTAGCACTCAAAGGAGTGCCTCCTCTTGAACCAAGACCTCTCATATTATTACATATACATATATTTATGGAAAGTGCTAAACCCTTGAGGATCACTCAGGGCTACACGGTACAGGTCGACCATCACTAATCCAGCTTGTAAACGCTCATTAGTTCTTGTTCTCTTATAAAACTGCATTGCTCTAGACCTTTCAGCAGTTCACCTCTCAACTAAATTAACCCATCAATAGAAACACTAGCCGAAATTAGTGATGGAGCCGGAATAGTGACTACCGGATCAGTCATGGCTGACCTGTAATTTAACATTTAACTTCAGACAAGATAAGCACCAAATGGCTATTGATTGGAAGGAAATTCCAAAGCATTTCACTATATGAAGATCTGAAGTGGAAAAAAAGGTTTATGAAATCTCCAAAGCTGTCACCTTAGCTTTTTCTATAGTAATGTATATGCCATCCATAAACACGAGGGTGACTCTGGTGTAGTCAGTGACACATACAGCTGTTTTAAAATTATCATGAGGGCATAGTGAATTACTGGACAATATGGCAAGACTTTTAAGTGCATGAATCAAACATCAAAATAAATGAAATGTGTCAGCAACCCCGAGAATAATACAGAAGGTATGCACTATATTTGAATATCTAAAAAAAATAATTATTACTATTATTAGTATTATTATTATTATTAACCCTTTGACTGTTTTGGTCGTATACATATGTCTTACGAGCCAGTGTTTCAGACATATATATACTCGGTTTGTTGGAGAAAAAAAAAAAAATCTAGCGGGATCAAATCAAGCAGGAGAAACCTGGTAGGCCCACATGTGAAAGAATGGGTCTGTGTGGTCAGTGTGCGCCACATAAAAAAATCCTGCAGCACGCAGTACATAATGAGAAAAAGAAAAAAAAAAACTCCGACCATTTTTTTGTAATAAAATGCTGACTTTGAGGTGTATTTTCATATAGTATTTATCGTAGTACAGTGGATCCTCAGCTAGTGATATTAACCCTTTGACTGTCGCGGCCGTATATATACGTCTTACGAGGTACCGTGTTTGACGTATATATACTCATAAATTCTAGCGGCTTCAGATCAAGCAGGAGAAAGCTGGTAGGCCCACATGTGAGAGAATGGGTCTGTGTGGTCAGTGTGCACCATATAAAAAAAATCCTGGAGCACGCAGTGCATAATGAGAAAAAAAAAACTCCGACCATTTTTTCTAATTAAAATGCCGACTTTGTGGTCTATTTTCGTATAGTATTTATGGTTGTATTCTCATTTTCTTGGTCTCATTTGATAGAATGGAAAACATATTATAGAAATAGATGTGATTTTGATTGATTTTACAATAAAAAGAACCTAGAAATGGAGCTCAAAGTAGGGGAAATGTTTGATTTCTGCCAATGTTTGCCAATGTTCAAAAGTAAATAAATGATGCCATTGTCCAATAAATGTCCAACTAGCCATTCTAATATGCAGTCATGAATGGGTTGATGTTATTTATACAATTATTACAGTATTGCAGTAGTCTGCATAATAGTAAGTCTTCTATTTTTTGTTTGAATAAAAATTCAAAATAGAAAGCAAGAGTAATATCAGAGGGGCCTGGAGATGTGACTGATGAGCAAAGAAAATGTGATTTTAGAGCCAGGAATGTCTGCATTGTTCATTCTGAACCTTATTTTGAAATTGTCATATTTTTTAGTTTTCGTGAAATTGGCCAAATTGCAAATTTCTGACCACATTATTAGGTAGTTGAAATCGGTAAATGGGCAGTTTCTTGTACTCAATCGATAGAAAAAATGGAGTTCTAAAGAAATAGCTATGAGTTTCGGCGACTGGAACAATGGAATTAGCCGAAAATAGGGCTCAAAGTGGGCGAAATCGCCGATTTGTAAACAGTGCCGAGGTCGCTAACTTCGCGAGAGCATAATTCCGTCAGTTTTCCATCAAATTTCGTTTTTTTGGTGTCATTACAATCGGGAAAAGATTCTCTATCATTTCATAAGAAAAAATAATTTTTTTTTTTTTAATTTTGCGACACCAGGAGACACCTCAGGATTGGGGGTTGCGACAGTCAAAGGGTTAATCCGTTCCTGAAAGCTCATCGTTGGCTAAAATTATCATTAGCTGAAGTAATTTTCCCCATAAGAAATAATGGAAATCAAATTAATCCGTTCCTGACACTCCAAAGTGTGAAAAAAAAAAATTTACCACATGAAATATTAATTTTAATACACACAAACTGACACTTACCTTTATTGAAGATCTGGTGATGATTGATGGGATGGGAGGAGGGGAGAGTGTGGATGTTGTTAATGTTTAGAAGGGATATCCCCTTCCATTAGGACTTGAGGTGTCAAGTCCTTTTCCGGGGTTACTTTCCTTCTTCTTTTAATGTCACTAGAACCAGCTTGAGAGTCACTGGACCTCTGTCGCACAACATATCTGTCCATAGAGGCCTGTACCTCCTGTTCCTTTATGACTTTCCTAACGTGATTCACAACATTGTCAGTGTAATAGTCACCAGCACGGCTTGCAATAGCTGTAAGAGGGTGATTTTCATCAAAAAAGGTTTGCACTTCAAGTCACTTTGCACACATTTCCTTAATCTTTGAAGTAGGCAACTTCCTCAATTTCTCTATCCCCTCCTCCGGAGCAGCTTCCTCAGGTCTGGCCTCTTGCTGTTGGAGATGATCTAGCAGCTCATCAGTGGTTAGTTCTTCATTGTCCTCCTCCACCAACTCTTCCACATCCTTCCCACTAACCTCCAACCCCAAGGACTTCCCCAATGCCACAATTGATTCCACAACTGGCATACACTTCTCAGGGTTAGCCTCAAATCCTTCAAAATCCCTTTTGTCTACACATTCTGGCCACAGTTTCTTCCAAGCAGAGTTCAAGGTCCTCTTAGTCACTTCCTCCAAGCCTTACCTATAATGTTTACACAATTGAGTATGCTAAAGTGATCTCTCCAAAACTCTCTTAGAGTCAACTGAGTTTCTGTGGTCACTACAAAGCACCTTTCAAACATAGCTTTTGTGTAGAGTTTTTTGAAGTTTGCAATGACCTGCTGGTCCATGGGCTGCAGGAGAGGAGTGGTATTAGGAGGCAAAAACTTGACCTTAATGAAGCTCATGTCCCCAGAAAGTCGCTCTACCACGTCTGAAGGATGACAAGGAGCATTGTCTAATACCAGGAGGCACTTAAGGTCCAATTTATTTTCCAGGAGGTAATTTTTCACAGTGGGGGCAAATGCATGGTGTAACCAGTCATAGAAAAGGTCTCTAGTGGCTCATGCCTTAATGTTTGCCCTCCACATCACACACAAATTAGCCTTGAGGACATTGTTTCTCCTGAACACTCTGGGAGTTTCAGAGTGATACACCAATAAAGGCTTCACTTTGCAATCACCACTAGCATTAGCACACATCAAGAGAGTAAGCCTGTCTTTCATAGGCTTATGTCCTGGGAGTGCCTTTTCCTCCTGAGTAATGTAGGTCCTGCTTGGCATTTTCTTCCAAAACAGGCCTGTTTCGTCGCAATTAAACACTTGTTCATGTTTCAATTCTTCACTGTCTATGTAATCCTTGAATTCCTTCACATATTTTTCAGCCGCTTTTTGGTCCAAACTGGCAGCCTCACCATGCCTTATCACACTATGTATGCCACTATGATTCTTAAATCTCTCAAACCAACCTTTGCTGGCCTTAAATTCACTCACATCACCACTAGTTGCAGGCATTTTTCTAATTAAATCTTCATGCAGCTTCCTAGCCTTTTCACATATGATCGCTTGAGAGATGCTATCTCCTATCTGTTTTTCGTTTATCCACACCAATAACAGTCTCTCAACATCTTCTATCACTTGCGATCTCTTATTCGAAAACAAAGTTGCACCTTTGGCAAGAACAGCTTCCTTGATTGCCATTTTCTTGTCCACAATAGTAGCGATGGTTGATTGGGGTTTCGTATACAACCTGGCCAGCTCAGAGACACGCACTCCACTTTTGTACTTAGCAATTATCTCTTTCTTCAAATCCATAGTAATTCTCACCCTTTTTCCTGTAGGATTGGTACTAGAAGCTTTCTTGGGGCCCATGGTGACTTATTTTGCAGGTACAATCACTAAAAAAGCTGTGATAATGTGAAATGCTCCGATTGTATGCTTGGATGCGACCACAGTGGCTGGCTTGTAAACACTGGCACCCACGGAACAAGTGAGGCGGGCTCAGGCCGCACGTGGACACGTCTCGACCGAATCGCATTGGGTGAGTTTTTTAGCGCTAGCCGAGGCAAAATTTTTGTGTTAAAATGTATCGCTAGCCGGATTTAACGTTAGGTGATGCCATCGTTACCCGAGGGTCCACTGAATTCTCATTTTCATGGTCTCATGTGATAAAATGGAAAACATATTACAGAAATAGAGATGGTTTTGATTAGTGTCACAATGAAAACGACCTTGAAATTGAGCTCAAAGTAGCGGAAATGTTCGATTTTTACCAATGTTCATGAGCAAGCAAATCACACCATACGTCCAATACACGTCAACTGGGGAGTCTAATATTCTTTCACTAGTGTACTGATGTTATTTACACCATTTTTACAATAACGCAGTAGTCTGCATAACAGTACATCTTCTGTGTTTTTTGTATGAATAAAAAATCAAAATAGAAAGCAATAGTAATATAAGAGGGGCCTAGAGACATGACTAATGAACAGAGGATATGTTATTTTAGTAACAAGAATGTCTACATTGTTTATTCTGGACCCTATTTTGAAATTGGCATCTTTTTTAATTTGCATGAAATTGCCCAAATTGCCAATTTCTAACCACTTTATTGGGTAGTTTAAATCCGTAAATGGGTGGTTTCTTGTACAGCAGGGCCCCGCTTTATGGCGTTTCGCTTTATGGCATTCCGCTAATATGATCATTTCAAATTATGACCAAAACTCGATATACGGCTCCCCCCCACCTGACTTTGTAATACGGTCACTGTGCCCCACCCGGTTTGTTTACATTCTCTGTGAGATCTGTAATCACTAAGTCTCTCCATTTTGTCAGGAAACTCCAAAATTTCAAGTGTTTTTAAAAGTTATTTCATATTTTATATATACTCTGATAATTATACTTATGTATACCTGTACCTAAATAAACTTACACACTATGCTCGCGTGCAGGTACACATTAAAATCAGTAAGTGTGTCTTATGTCTCCAGACGTCATATTAGTAATGATAATAACCATCGAGTCATTTAAATGTCATATATTACGTTAATATACACATTTATCATTAATCCATCTATGATATTTTTCAAAATTATATAATAAACACGATGCATAACATATAAATATGATAAATACACCCCACAGTAGAATAAATAAACATAAATGTGAGATGTGGTAGCAGACGATTTGCACAAGTGACTCCATATTAGAAATGATAATAATAATAATAATCACCGAGTCTCATTAAATGTCGTATATTACGTTAATACAGTAGACCCCCGCTTAACGATCACCTCCTAATGCGACCAATTATGTAAGTGTATTTATGTAAGTGCATTTGTACGTGTATGTTTGGGGGTCTGAAATGGACTAATCTACTTCACAATATTCCTTATGAGAACAAATTCGGTAAGTACTGGCACCTGAACATACTTCTGGACTGAAAAAATATCGTTAACCGGGGGTCCACTGTATACACATTTTCATTAATCCATCCATGATATTTTTTTCAAAATTATATAATAAACACGATACATAACATAAAAAGATGATAGATTCACCCCACAATAGTATAAATAAACATAAATATTTGATGTGGTAGCCAGATAACTTGTACAAGTGACAGCAAGAATAACATTTTCTCTAATCTAACGTAAGAGAAAATGTGTTATTGGGGGTAACTGTAGAAAATTATTCCTTTTGTATGTATGTAAGTTTATTCAGGTATACACAAATACAGTTACATAGATTATCATACATAACAACATATGTGTAGGGAACCCAGGATAACCCAAAAAAGTCAGAGTGACTTATTTCCATTGCCTTCACTCAGAGCATCATTTCTTCTCAAAATGATGTTACATGAGAATGAGAGTGTTCTTCTTTATTTATTCTACTGTATCAATGTAGAGACAACTTGTACACAACTTGTACACAATGTAACTTGTACACAAACCAGACGTGTACACTTTTTTTGTTTACAAAACTTACGTTCGCCTTTTTGTTTACATAACTCGGTGCCTGTCCTCTCTCATGCACTCATTCTTTCTCTCTCTCATTTATTCGTTTTATCTCATTTACTTACTCCTAACCCAACATTAAGACTACAAATATTTTAAGGTAAGTAATGAGTGAACTGTATATACATTTTATCGCTCTGGGATGCTTAAATATCATAGAATAGTATGTGTGGGTGGGTTGGCCTGGTATAGTAGCCCGGCTGACTACCATACATACCACACTTGATTTCTTACAATAAATACTGCTTGTCTCACCCTAGATTAAGACTATAAATATTTTAAGGTAAGTAATGAGTGCACTATGTGTGTATTGTACTTTTTTATTGTTTTTTGATGCCTGGTTCTACTGCTAACTTAATATATGTTAGTGTAAACTTGTTATCTAGTGTTTGTATGCATTTATAAGTGGAAAAAAAAGGGTGTTCCACTTTACGGCGATTTCCGCTTTACGGCGGTAGCCTGGAGCCTAACCTGCCATATAAGTGGGGCCCTACTGTACTCAACTGATAGAAAAAATGGAGTTCTAAAGAAATAGCTATGAGTTTGGTCAACTGGAACAATGGAATTGACCAAAAATAGAGCTCAACTCGGTGAAATCGCCGATGCATAGATGTCGCTGAGACTGCTAACTTGGCGGGACCGTAATTCCGTGAGTTTTTGACCAAATTTCATACTTTTGGTGTCATTACCATCGGGAAAAGATTCTCTATCATTTCACAAGAAAAAATAATTATTTTTTTTTTCAAAAAATTTTGCGACACAGAATGACAGTTTCAGAAAGAGGCTTGCAACAGTCAAAGGGTTAAGTCCTAAAGCTGAAAGGGTCATTCAGTGCTGATCTAAAAAAAATAAGCAATGATCCTGCAGTATCAGAAATATTCACTGTTAGTAGAGGTTGGTTTGAGCAATTTAAAGAGAATAAGTCTGTGCATATGCTTAAATGATTGGCCAGGATGCAAGTGCTGATGAAGAAGGTGCAAAAAATTATACAAGGAAATTTTTTGTCAATAAATGAGGAAGGCAAATATTTACCTGAGCACATGTTCAATACTGATGATACTGGGCTAATTTCAGAAGAGAATATCATAAAGAACCTTCTTACCTACAATATAAAATGAGTTGTGATGGTTAAGCGGCAGTGGAGAAGTTACAGTTTTGGTAGGTGGTAATGTGAAATGTAAATAAAATTTGCCTGCCAGTAATATGACTAATATAGGAATTACTTCTTCCCATCTGTAAAAAAGTTTATGAAAAGAACATTTCTCATAATGCATCACCTTCAATAATTTTTCAGATAAATGTTAAAGGTTTTCTGTCCTAAAACGCATCTTTTATTCAATTTATGGATCAATATGTTTAAGAATCATTCACGTTATTAAATAACAAGATTCATGTCCCAGTCTCCATGGGGAAGTGGAGAAAAATCCTGCCTCTGTAAGCCATGCGTGTCATACAAGGTGACACTAAAATGCCGGGAGCAAGTGGATAGTAACCCCTTCTCTTGTATAAATTACTAAATGTAAAAAGAAGAAAAACTTTCCTTTCTTCTTTATCGGGTCACCCTTGCTCAGTGGGAGATGGCCAGCGTTGAAAAAAAAAAAAAAACGTCCCAGCATACTGCTTACACAGACAAGCCAGGTAATCCAATAATGAAGGATTTCTGGAAAAAGTACAATATAATGGATGTCATTAACAATCCTGTGTAAATGACTTGCAGAAAAAAATACATCATGTGCAGGTCTAGTCATGAGGGGGGAGGGGGGGCAATAATGTACTGAAAGTGAAATGAGGAAGGACTGTGTCAGTCACACCACATGCATTGTTACACAAGTCGTAACCCATTGCCTTCAAGACATCAATCTTCATTTACTACCTCCCTCCCATATTTAAATAAAAAATCTTAGTTGGAAACTTCATACAGTGTATATATCTACAGCATATGATCATTTGGTGTAGGTGAAGTAAGTTCCTATTTGTTGGGAATAATTAGGTCAAGTAATTTTTTCAAACTGAGATTTTTGGGGAATGTTCAAATTGTTATTTTATAAGAGGGTTTTTAGAGCATATATGCAATACTGATGCATGTGTTTTACTGAGCAAACAAAAACATAAAAAATACCCTTTCTGAAGGTGATTGGCAATTCGAGCCATTTGAGTAATAGTTCTGTTGTATCTAGAAGTTAACAACAGTTGTGACCAAGTCACACCTCAAAGTCTTTTGTGAAACAATAACTCTGCTCACTTAAATTTCTAGATAAATGTTGCCTTTCAATAATTCATCATGAAGGGCCTATCTGTAATACTAATTACATATTCACTTTTTACCTTGATAATTTTTAAAGACACAGGAAGACCCCTTTTTTGTCGCAAAAGAGATGAAACACGCCCTCGTCGCCATCCATTGATGCAAATGCCGAAAGCCTCATCTATCACATCTCCAACCTCAATCTTATTCTGTAAAATAAATGGAAAAATAACAAAAATATATTTTTTACTTTTATTATTATTTACAAGAAATAAGCTGAGGTAGAATAACAGCTCTTATCCTGTAAGTTTAAGTGAAAGTAAAAAAAGTACCCTGGAAAACTATTTATTTACACATCCATATTCTAACATACCAAGCATTCTCAGTTGTACATTAGAGATATGCTAAACATGCGAACTCGCATTTGTTATATACATGTTATATACATGGAGAGCGAATAAATCTGTAAGGGAAGGCAGGTGGGGTAGGGGTCGTCCTCGAAAAGGTTGAAAGGAAGGGGTAAAGGAGGTTTTGTGAGCGAGGGGCTTGGACTTCCAGCAAGCGTGCGTGAGCATGTTCGATAGGAGTGAATGGAGACGAATGGTATTTGGGACCTGACGAGCTGTTGGAGTGTGAGCAGGGTACTTGAGTCCTGGAAATGGGAAGTACAATGCCTGCACTCTAAAGGAGGAGTTTTGGGATATTAGAGGTTTCGAGGGATATGTTGTGTATCTTTATACGTATATCCTTCTAAACTGTTGTGTTCTTAGCACCTCTGCAAAAACAGTGATTATGTGTGAGTGAGGTTAAAGTGTTGAATGATGATGAAAGTATTTTTTTGGGGGGGATTTTCTTTCTTTTTGGGTCACCCTGCCTCGGTGGGAGACAGCCGACTTGTTGGAAAAAAAAATGTAAAAAAAAAAAATCACTTGTGCTCTGTATAAAGTACATATCACCTATATTACTATGTACTACACTAATATTCCTGCTGCCATGTGGTTAATTGCATATGTATAAATACTGTGAATGTTTTTTCTTCTCTGAGTCATCTTGTCTTGGAAGGAAATAGCCATTGAGGTAAAAAAAAGTGTACAGTAATGCAAACTATCTTTCATTACATTGGTATGAAATCAAAATAAAACATGCAGAGCGTGTAAAGACAAAATGATTGATGCCATTTTTTTTTATATTAAGTATATTTTTTTTCTTATTATTATCACACCGGCCGATTCCCACCAAGGCAGGGTGGCCCGAAAAAGAAAAACTTTCACCATCATTCACTCCATCACTGTCTTGCCAGAAGGGTGCTCTACACTACAGTTTTTAAACTGCAACATTAACACCCCTCCTTCAGAGTGCAGGCACTGTACTTCCCATCTCCAGGACTCAAGTCCGGCCTGCCGGTTTCCCTGAACCCCTTCATGAATGTTACTTTGCTCACACTCCAACAGCACGTCAAGTATTAAAAACCATTTGTCTCCATTCACTCCTATTAAACACGCTAACGCATGCCTGCTGGAAGTCCAAGCCCCTCGCACACAAAACCTCCCTTACCCCCTCCCTCCAACCTTTCCTAGGCCGACCCCTACCCCGCCTTCCTTCCACTACAGACTGATACACTCTTGAAGTCATTCTGTTTCGCTCCATTCTCTCTACATGTCCGAACCACCTCAACAACCCTTCCTCAGCCCTCTGGACAACAGTTTTGGTAATCCTGCACCTCCTCCTAACTTCCAAACTATGAATTCTCTGCATTATATTCACACCACACATTGCCCTCAGACATGACATCTCCACTGCCTCCAGCCTTCTCCTCGCTGCAACATTCATCACCCATGCTTCACACCCATATAAGAGCATTGGTAAAACTATACTCTCATACATTCCCCTCTTTGCCTCCAAGGACAAAGTTCTTTGTCTCCACAGACTCCTAAGTGCACCACTCACTCTTTTTCCCTCATCAATTCTATGATTCACCTCATCTTTCATAGACCCATCCGCTGACACGTCCACTCCCAAATATCTGAATACGTTCACCTCCTCCATACTCTCTCCCTCCAATCTGATATCCAATCTTTCATCACCTAATCTTTTTGTTATCCTCATAACCTTACTCTTTCCTGTATTCACCTTTAATTTTCTTCTTTTGCACACCCTACCAAATTCATCCACCAATCTCTGCAACTTCTCTTCAGAATCTCCCAAGAGCACAGTGTCATCAGCAAAGAGCAGCTGTGACAACTCCCACTTTGTGTGTGATTCTTTATCTTTTAACTCCACGCCTCTTGCCAAGACCCTCGCATTTACTTCTCTTACAACCCCATCTATAAATATATTAAACAACCACGGTGACATCACATATCCTTGTCTAAGGCCTACTTTTACTGGGAAAAAATTTCCCTCTTTCCTACATACTCTAACTTGTGCCTCACTATCCTCATAAAAACTCTTCACTGCTTTCAGTAACCTACTTCCTACACCATACACTTGCAACATCTGCCACATTGCCCCCCTATCCACCCTGTCATACGCCTTTTCCAAATCCATAAATGCCACAAAGACCTCTTTAGCCTTATCTAAATACTGTTCACTTATATGTTTCACTGTAAACACCTGGTCCACACACCCCCTACCTTTCCTAAAGCCTCCTTGTTCATCTGCTATCCTATTCTCCGTCTTACTCTTAATTCTTTCAATTATAACTCTACCATACACTTTACCAGGTATACTCAACAGACTTATCCCCCTATAATTTTTGCACTCTCTTTTATCCCCTTTGCCTTTATACAAAGGAACTATGCATGCTCTCTGCCAATCCCTAGGTACCTTACCCTCTTCCATACATTTATTAAATAATTGCACCAACCACTCCAAAACTATATCCCCACCTGCTTTTAACATTTCTATCTTTATCCCATCAATCCCGGCTGCCTTACCCCCTTTCATTTTACCTACTGCCTCACGAACTTCCCCCACACTCACAACTGGCTCTTCCTCACTCCTACAAGATGTTATTCCTCCTTGCCCTATACACGAAATCACAGCTTCCCTATCTTCATCAACATTTAACAATTCCTCAAAATATTCCCTCCATCTTCCCAATACCTCTAACTCTCCATTTAATAACTCTCCTCTCCTATTTTTAACTGACAAATCCATTTGTTCTCTAGGCTTTCTTAACTTGTTAATCTCACTCCAAAACTTTTTCTTATTTTCAACAAAATTTGTTGATAACATCTCACCCACTCTCTCATTTGCTCTCTTTTTACATTGCTTCACCACTCTCTTAACCTCTCTCTTTTTCTCCATATACTCTTCCCTCCTTGCATCACTTCTACTTTGTAAAAACTTCTCATATGCTAACTTTTTCTCCCTTACTACTCTCTTTACATCATCATTCCACCAATCGCTCCTCTTCCCTCCTGCACCCACTTTCCTGTAACCACAAACTTCTGCTGAACACTCTAACACTACATTTTTAAACCTACCCCATATCTCTTCTACCCCATTGCCTATGCTCTCATTAGCCCATCTATCCTCCAATAGCTGTTTATATCTTACCCTAACTGCCTTATCTTTTAGTTTATAAACCTTCACCTCTCTCTTCCCTGATGCTTCTATTCTCCTTGTATCCCATCTTCCTTTTACTCTCAGTGTAGCTACAACTAGAAAGTGATCTGATATATCTGTGGCCCCTCTATAAACATGTACATCCTGAAGTCTACTCAACAGTCTTTTATCTACCAATACATAATCCAACAAACTACTGTCATTTCGCCCTATATCATATCTTGTATACTTATTTATCCTCTTTTTCTTAAAATATGTATTACCTATAACTAAACCCCTTTCTATACAAAGTTCAATCAAAGGGCTCCCATTATCATTTACACCTGGCACCCCAAACTTACCTACCACACCCTCTCTAAAAGTTTCTCCTACTTTAGCATTCAGGTCCCCTACCACAATTACTCTCTCACTTGGTTCAAAGGCTCCTATACATTCACTTAACATCTCCCAAAATCTCTCTCTCTCCTCTGCATTCCTCTCTTCTCCAGGTACATACACGCTTATTATGACCCACTTCTCGCATCCAACCTTTACTTTAATCCACATAATTCTTGAATTTACACATTCATATTCTCTTTTCTCCTTCCATAACTGATCATTTAACATTACTGCTACCCCTTCCTTTGCTCTAAGTATAATTCTAACTAAATAAACTGTATGAGGTGTGAAAACTTAAAAGGCTTAAAAATAAGCTGTAGCCACACTGGAGTTTGTCAAAATGTTTGACAGACATTTATGCAATACTGTACTGTATCTTTAAATTAAGGTTTGATTACTGTACATTTTAATAATTATATTCAATATGCAATTATACAAATTACAATATACAATTAATGTATTAACTGTGATTATATTTGACAATGCAACATTTACCCATTATACCTAAACAATAATTAACAAAATTAATTTTCCTTAGGTCAAGACACATATTTTCCCAAATAACTAGGCATCACACAGAAAACAATTTAATGAAGGATTATTAACACAAAGTGGGAGTTCTCACAGTTGCTCTTTGCTTATGACACTGTGCTTTTGGGAGATTCTGAAGAGAGGTTGCAGAGGTTGATGGATGAGTTTGGTAGGGTATGTAAAAGAAGAAAACTGAAAGTGAATATAGGAAAGAGCAAGGTAATGAGGATAACAAAAAAAATTAGGTAACGACAGACTGGATATCAGGTTGGAAGGAGAGAGTATGGAGGAGTTGAATGTACATATTCAGATATTTAGGAGTGGACGTCTCAGCAGATGGGTCTATGAAAGATGAGGTAAATCATAGAACTGAGGAGGAAAAAAGGTGAGTGGTGCACTGAGGAGTCTGTGGAGACAGAACTTTGTCCATGGAAACAAAGAGGGGAAAGTATGAGAGTATAGTTATACCAATGCTCTTATATGGGTGTGAAGCATGGGTGGTGAATGTTGCAACAAGGAGAAGGCTGGAGGCAGTGGAGATGTCATGTCTGAAGGCAATGTATGGCATGAATATAATGCAGAGAATTCGTAGTTTGGAAATTAGGTGGTGGTGCGCAGGATTACCAAAACTACTATCCAGAGGGCTGAGGAGGGGTTGTTTAGGTGGTTCGGACATGTAGAGAGGGTGGAACAAAATAGAAATGACTTTGAAAGTGTATAAATCTGTAGTGAAGGGAAGGCGGGGTAGAGGTCGGCCTAGGAAAGGTTGGAGGGGGGGAGTAAAGGAAGTTTTGTGTGCGAGGGGCTTGGACTTCCAGCAAGCATGCATGAGCATGTTAGATAGGAGTGAATGGAGACAAATAGTTTTTAGGACTCAATGTGCTGTTGGAGTGTGAGCAGGGTAATGTTTATGAAAGGATTCAGCGAAACCAGCAGGCTGGACTTGAGTCCTGGAGATTGGAAGTATAGTGCCTGCACTCTGAAAGAGGGGTGTTAATGTCACAGTTTTATAACTGTAGTGTAAGGGCACCTCTGGCAAGACAGTAATAGAGTGAATGATTGTGAATTTTTTTCTTTTCTTGGGGGCCACCCTACCTTGGTGGGAAGCAGATGATGTGTTACTAAAAATTTTAAAATAAAAAATATTAGGCTGTACAAACTGTTTCAATATTTTATACATTAATTTGAAAAATCTAATCTACACAATCTAATGAAAACTGACCTATATTCAAACCTATACATTGCAACATGCTATACTGTACAACAAATTGGTTGGTAAACAGTTTACCCAATATACAGGGGTGGGAGGAACTAAAGCATGGGAATTTTTAATGTAAAAATGAATTTCAAAGTGTTGTATGCCAATGCCTAACTAAGAGGTGTGACTACAATAATCATATTTCCCAATCTTATTTCTTTATCTGGGAGTACGCACTCCCTTAATGGAATATATAACCATATATGAGTTTCTCTTAACACTTGATGTTTACATGTTCAACATGCTAGTGTAGTTGTCAACTACTAGATCAGTCACCGCATAACTACCTACATTCACAAACGAGTGTAAGAAAAAGTGCTATTCAGGCAGCATACATAAGTGTGAAAGTAAAAGGAAAGCACCAAATGTCACAGGAAAGTGTGGGAAACCACAAAGTGTGGGGGCAAACACAAAACACAGAGAAGTGTAGACTTTTGGAAAGTGTTTCCAATAATCCTATGCTGCTGCTTCAGTATGAACACAAGTCCAAAGATATGAACTATCAATAAGAAAAATGGTGCCTCTTCTTGTAGTAATGCTTTTACACTTCATTGAGGCTAATCACTTTTTTAATCTATGAATCTGAATCTTACCTTGTAAATATAAGAAGATCTAAACAATTTATGCATTCACATTGTATGCTACAAGAAAAAATTAACAATATCTATTTCCACTTCTATGTTGCCTATCCCAGTGCTATTGAATTTCCAACCCTGTATTGATAGTACAGGTATCTATTACAACATTCACTTATTTATTCCATGTGAAGTACTGAACTCGCAGGGGTTGGGGAATGAGAAGCAATTAGATTCAATCCAAGGAAAGGGCAAGTAGGTACAATTCTTTAGATCAAGAGCCCTTCACTGGCATAAAGACACCTCCCTCACAAAGTAAAATAATCACTAAGCTAACCCAAAATTAACCAGACAAATCATACCTAACCACTACCAGTTTCTCAAAAGCTACTCATATTGTGCTGATGAATGCTCAACCACTTACTGCTGTGAAATTAGGATGTCTGTTCTCTTCAATGTTTTAAATAGTAGTAGAATGTAATACAGTACATCATAATGTAAATTGTTCCATTGTAATACCAAATTTCATTGTTTTAACCCATAAACGGTCCAAGCAGATCTACGTTCACATGTGTAGTGCTACAAAAGTAGATCTACGTTTTTTTTACATATTTTCAAATGTAACAAAAAAAAAGTAGATCAAAGTTTTTTTACACATTTTCAAATGTAAAAAAACAAAAAGAAGATCTACTTTTTTACATACTTTCAAATGTTGAAAAAACGTATATATACGTTTGGACCGTTTACGGGTTAAATAGTACTAAACTGTAATACATCACACTGTAAATTGTTTTAAATTGTTACACTGTAATACTGCAATCTTTATTAACTAATTCAATAGCGTAAAAAGTCTCTACTAGACTTATCAAAACCATGTAGCATCACCTGACATAATATTAAATTCTCCTGTACTCACTCTAACTCATCTAATGACCATATGAACTATGTATTATTGCCTTACTATTCTTAAGTTAATCTTTAAGTTTGCCCAAAATGCTCAGCATACAGAGGGGCTTTTGGCATGTACACTCAACTATTATATTCCTCTGTACAACCATGTAATTTGTCAAAATAAAAAATCTAATCTAAAAATTTAATCTAACCACCACTTAATGTCATTGGCTTCCGGTCACTGGAGCACTCTCCATTGATATTTGACTTTAACTTCCATATTCAACCTGTCCTCAAAACACTGTACTCCATTTGTTTTGTAATGAGTTTATGCTCACCAGCACTGGAACAACCTAAGCCAGCAACAACATTAAACATTAGCATATTCAGGCAACATTAGGTTAAAAATCACAGATCTTCATTATCTGCTGAAGAGGGTCTCTTGACATAGGCCAAAATATATGGATCTCTTATTTGATATATTTTTTGGTCCAAGTGGTGTGTTTTACATTCATAAGTTAGGCTACTTTAACCTAAATTATAATAAACTTAACAAATACAGTGGACCCTCGAGTTTCGGCAGCCTCAACTTTTGTGAAATTCGACCTTCGGCGATTTTTTTTTTTAAATTTGGCCTCGAGTTTCGTGAAAAAACTCGTGTTTCAGCGACAGTCACCGCGCACACAAAGCCAGTCTCCCATGCCATTCACGCTCAGTGTGCCATTGTTTACCAACACGTGACCATCACCCCACAGGTTCATACGTAATAATCCATTGTTTTTTGTGATTACAACTGCTAAATAAGTCACCATGAGCCCAAGGAAAGCTAGTGCAAGCCCTTTGATAAAGAAAGTGAGAAACACGATCAAATTCAAGAAGGAAATCATTGAAAAATATGAGAGTGGAGTGTGTGTTACAGAGCTTGCCAGGATGTATGGCAAGCCCCATTCAACCATCACTTCAATCGCGGCGAAAGGAAAGGAAAGGAAATAAAGTGTGCTGTTGTTGCAAAAGGGGTGGATATGCTGACAAAAAGGAGATCACAAATACTCGAAAAAGTGGAGAGGTTATTGTTGGTGTGGATTGCCGAAAAACAGTTAGCAGGAGATAGTGTTACACAGTCGATAATATGTGAAAAGGAAAGGTAGTTGCATGACGATCTCGTAAAGAACATGCCTGCAACAAGTGCTGATGCTTGTGATTTTAAGGCCAGCAAAGGTTGGTTTGAGAGATTTAAGAAGCATAGTGGCATTCACAGTGTGATAAGGCATGGTGAGGCTGCCAGTTCTGACAAAAAAGCAGCTGAGAAGTTTGTACAGTAGTTTAAGGAGTGCGTAGACACTGGAGAATTCAAACCCCAGCAAGAGTTTAATTGTGACGAAACAGGCCTCTTCTGGAAGAAAATGCCAAAAGAGGACCTACATCATGCAGGAGGAAACGGCACTCCCAGGACACAAGCCTATGAAAGACAGGTTAACTCTCATGTTTTGTAGTAATGCTAGTGGGGATTTTAAAGTGAAGCCTTTACTGGTGTATCACTCTGAAAATCCCAGAGTGTTCAAGAAATACAGTGTCGCCAAGAGTAATTTGTGTGTGATGTGGAAGGCTAACAGTAAGGCACGGGTCACACAGGGAATTTTCCTAGACTGGTTTAATGAAGTGTTTGGCCCCAGTGTGAAGAAATACCTCCTGGAAAATAAATTGCCACTCAAGTGCCTCCTGGTAATGGACTATGCTCCTGCTCATCCTCCAGACTTGGAAGAGCAAATAGTGGAGGAGTTTAGTTTCATCACGGTGAAGTTCTTGCCTCCTAATACCACTCCTCTCCTCCAGCTCATGGACCAGCAGGTCATTTCAAACTTCAAAAAACTCTACACCAAAGCAGTGTTTCAGAAGTGCTTTGAAGTGACCTCAGACACTGAATTGACCCTAAGAGAGTTCTGGAAAGATCACTTTAATATCCTCCATTGCATAAACCTTATAGGTAAGTCTTGGGAGAGAGTGACTTCCAGGACTTTGAACTCTGCTTGGAGAAATTTGTGGCCAGATTGTGTACAAGAGAGGGATTTTGAAGGGTTTATGGCTGACCCTAAGGAACCTATGCCAGTTGTGGAAACTATTGTGAGATTGGGGATGTCCTTGGGGTTGGAGGTGAGTGGCGAGGATGTGGAAGAGTTGGTGGAGGACCACAGGGAAGAGCTAACCACTGAAGAGCTGCAAGTGCTTCATCTGCAACAGCAACAGATCACAGCTCAGGAAACTGCTGCAGAGGAGGAGGAAGAGAGATGGAGGAAGGTGCCTTCTTCAAAGATTAAGGACATTTGTGGAAAGCGGACTGAAGTGCAAACATTTATGGATGAACTTCACCCTAACAAAGCTGTTGCAGGCCATATTGGCAACATGTATAATGACAGTGTTGTGTCCCACTTCAGGGAAATCTTAAAGAAACACCAGAAACAGACCTCTCTGGACAGATATGTTGTGCGACAGGGGTCCAGTGACTCTCGAGCTGGTCCCAGTGGCATTAAAAGAAGAAGGGAAGTAACCCCAGATATGGACTTCATACCTGAAGTCCTAATGGAAGGAGATTCTCCTTCCAAAAAATAGTGTACACCTTCCTCCTATCCCCTCCTCCCGTCTTCCATACACGCAGAAGTCTTCAGTAAAGGTAAGTGTAATGTTATTATTATTTTTTTAAATGCATGTACTTGATTTCTGATTGTTTTCATTATGTAAATCTTCATTTAATTTGAAAAAAAAATATTTTATTTTAATATTTTTGGGTGTCTGGAACGGATTAATTTTATTTCCATTATTTCTTATGGGGAAAATGATTTCGAGTTTCGTGAATTTCGACCTTCGGCGGGCTCTATGGAACGGATTAATCACGAAACTCGGGAGTCCACTGTACAGTGGACCCCCACTGTTCGGCAGCCGCTACTTTCGTGAAATCCGACTTTCGGCAAGTTTTTTCGGCAAAATTTAGCTTCGCGGTTCATGATTGGACTTGTGATTTGGTGACCATCCGGTATGCGTCCGCCCATCACCGTGCATGCAAAGCCAGTCTCCCACACTATTCACACTCAGGTGTGCCATTGTTTACCAGCGCATGACCATCACCCTGCGGGTTCATACAATACATTTCATAATAATCCATTGTTTTTTGTGCTTGCAACTGCTAAATAAGTCACCATGGGCCCAAGGAAAGCTAGTGCCAGCCGTTTGGTAAAGAAAGTGAGGAACATGATCAAATTCAAGAAAGAAATCATTAAAAAATATGAGAGCGGAGTGCATGTTACAGAACTTGCCAGGATGTATGGCAAACCCATTCAACCATCACTTCGATCGTGGCGAAGGGAAATGAAATAAAGTGTGCTGTTGTTGCAAAAGGGGTAGATATGCTGACAAAAAAGAGATTGCAAACCCTCAAAGAAGTGGAAAGGTTATTGTTGGTGTAGATTACCCAAAAACAGTTAGCAGGAGATAGTGCACCTACTATCCGACTTACGACCGAGTTTGGTTCCAAAAAACCGGTCTTAAGTCGAAATGGACGTAAGTCAAACTTTACTACTGAATATCAACATCACATTTTTGTAATTACTTTATTTTATTGTTTTATTTTGGTATTTCATGTTTTACTTTACTTTTTATGCTGTTACTGTATTTTATACTGTAAGGTTTAGGAAAAACACTGTGTACAACACAAACAGTTGTTTATTTCCCAGAAATTTGGCAAAAAAAAACACGGTCATAAGTCGAGTGGTCGTAAGTCGAGTGGTCGTAAGTCGAGCAGGTCGTAAGTCGGATGGTAGGTGTATTATGCAGTCAATAATATGTGAAAAGACAAAGCAGTTGCATGACAATCTTGTCAAGAAAATGCCTGCAATGAGTGGTGATTCTTATGATTTTAAGGCCAGCAAAGGTTGGTTTGAGAGATTTAAGAAGCGTAGTAGCATACACAGTGTGATAAGGCATGATGAAGCTGCTAGTTCTGACAAAAAAACAGCTGAGAAGTTTGTACAGGAGTTTAACCCTTTCAGGGTTGGTGCCGTACTAGTACAGCTTGCACGCCAGGGTTGGTGCCGTACTAGTACGCATAAATTCTAGCGCCTTCAAATCTAGCGAGAGAAAGCTGGTAGGCCTACATATGAAAAAATGGGTCTCTGTGGTCAGTGTGCACAGTATAAAACAAATCCTGCAGCACACAGTGCATAATGAGGAAAAAAAAATCCAACTGTTTTTGTTTTAAAACAGCGACTTTGCAGTGTATTTTCGTATGCTATTTATGGATGTATTCTAGTTTTCCTGGTCTCATTTTATAGAATGGAAGACATATTACAGAAATTGAGATGATTTTTATTGGTTTCACAATGAAAAGTACCTTGAAATTGAACTCAAATTAGCAGAAGTGTTCGATTTTTGCCAAAGTTCAAAAGTAAATAAATCAAGCCATGCGTCCAATACATGTGCACTGATGTTATTTATACCATTTCTACACTAATGCAGTAGTCTGCATAACAGTACGTAAATCTTCTATTTTTTGTGAGAATAAGAATTCAAAGTGGAAAGCAAAAGAAATGTAACAGAGGCCTGGAGACGTCTGAGACGTCAGGGACGTCTGAGCCCAGGACAGCAAAAGAATTAGATACAGGAGTGACTATGGGACTGGCAACTGCAGAGGAAGCTGCAGAAGATGGGACCGCAGAAGTGGGGTGGCGTTTTGAAACACGACTAATGAACAGAGGAAATGTTATTTTAGTGCCAGGAATGTCTGTCTTGTTTATTCTGAACCCTATTTGGAAATTGGCATCCTGAAATTTGTGTGAAATTGGCAAAATTGCCAATTTCAGACCACTTTACTGGATAGTTGAAATCGGTAAATGGGTGGTTTCTTGTACTCATTCGATAGAAAAAATGGAGTTCTAGCAAAATAGTTATGATTTTTGCTGACTGGTACATTGGAATTGGCCGAAAATAGGGCTCAAAGTGGGCAAAATCGCCAATGCATAAACACCGTCGAGACTTCTAACTTCACGAGAGCATAATTCCATAAGTTTTCCATCAAATTTCATACTTTTGGTGTCATTATGATCGGGAAAAGATTCTCTATCATTTCACAGGAAAAAATAATTTTTTTTTTTCCCCAAATTTCCAACCCTGAGAACAAGTTTAGGAGAGGGACTGCTGACCCTGAAAGGGTTAAGGAGTATGTAGACAGTGAAGAATTCAAACCCCAACAAGTGTTCAATTGTGATGAAACAGGCCTCTTCTGGAAGAAAATGGTAAGGAAGACCTACATTATGCAGGAGGAAAAGGCACTCCCAGGACACAAGCTTATGAAAGACAGGCTAACTCTCATGTTTTGTAGTAATGCTAGTGGAGATTGCAAAATGAAGCCTTTACTGGTGTAACACTCTGAAAATCCCAGTGTGTTCAAGAAAAACAGTGTTGCTAAGAGTAATGTGTGTGTGATGTGGAAGGCTAACAGTAAGGCATGGGTCACAAGGGAAATTTTCCTTGACTGGTTTAATGAAGTGTTTGGCCCCAGTGTAAAGAAATACCTCCTGGAAAATAAATTGCCACTTAAGTGCCTCCTGGTAATGGACAATGCTCCTGCTCATCCTCAAGACTTGGAAGAGCAAATGGTGGAGGAGTTTAGTTTCATCACGGTGAAGTTCTTGCCCCTTAATACAACTCCTGTCCTCCAGCCCATGGACCAGCAGGTCATTTCAAACTTCAAAAAACTGTACACCAAAGCAGTGTTTCAAAAGTGCTGTGAAGTGACCTCAGACATTGAATTGACCCTTAGAGAGTTCTGGAAAGATCACTTCAATATTGTCACTTGCATAAACCTTATAGGAAAGGCTTGGGAGGGAGTGACTTGCAGAACTTTGAATTTTGCTTGGAGAAAATTGTGGCCACAATGTGTACAAGAGAGATTTTAAAGGGTTTGGGGCTGACCCTAAGGAGCCTATGCCAGTTGTGGAAAGTATTGTGTCACTGGGGAATTCCATGGGGGTTGGATGTGAGTTTTGAGGATGTGGAAGAGTTGGTGGAGAACCATGATGAAGAGCTAACCAGCGCAGAGCTGCAAGAGCTTCATCTGCAACAGCAAGAGACCACAGCTCAGGAAATTGCTGCAGAGGAGGAGGAAGAGAGATGGAGGAAGGTGCCTTCTTCAAAGATTAAGGACATTCGTGCAAAGTGGGCTGAAGTGCAATTATTTATGGATGAACTTCACCCTGACGAAGCTGTCGCAGGCCATGTTGGCAACATGTACAATGACAGTGTTGTGTCCCACTTCAGACAAATCTTAAAGAAATGCCAGAAACAGAGCTCTCAGGACAGATATTTTGTGCAACAGGGGTCCAGTGACTCTCAAGTTGTTCCCAGTGTCATTAAAAAACAAAGAAGGGAAGTAACTCCAGATAAGGACTTGGTATCTGAAGTCTTTATGGAAGGGGATTCCCCTTCCAAACAATAGTGTACACCTTTCTCCTATCCCCTCCTCCCATCTTCCATCCATCCAGAAGTCTTCAGTAAAGGTAAGTGTATAATGTTATTATTATTTAATATATGTATGTACTTGATTTCTCATTGTTTTTTGTATGTAAATCTTTATTTAATTTGAAAAAAAAAAAAAAATTTAAATATTTTTATGTGTCTAGAACGGATTAATTTTATTTCCATTATTTCTCATGGGGAAAATGGTTTTGCCATTCAGCAATTTAGTCATTCAGCAGACTCTGGAACGGATTAATCACGAAACTCAGGGGTCCATTGTAATCTCACTTCAATTACACAAGTGTAAACAACACTCCATATGCATATTGAAAGGTCACATTCCCCTATTACTGAATGATGAGTGCCAGATTACCATATATTCATTTACAGACTAGTCTTGTGTCATGATTTAACATCACTAACTACAATATCATTAAAAATCCCAATATTTCTTGTACAGCTGACATCCTCCTTAGTAAGCTTAACTTCAAATCTTTTGCTCCATATTTGTCATGCACACTTTGAAGGACTATGTTTCTTATTCTCAAGATAATTGATTCCAATAAAAGCTACAGTATATACCAAGATAACATGTATGCATTTGAAGTGCAATGTATACAAGCTGAACAACCACACAGAAAAATAATGAGGATCCAAGAGAGGCAGCAACAAACAGTGAACAATGAAGATGGCTTACATCCTCAGCAGCCACGCTTCCCTCTTCCACTTTGACCACAACTGCTCTTCCGTTCACATGACTGGACACAAAATGCGAAAATAAAATCTTGGTTAGTGAAGCTAGATACCATGTAGATACATTAGTGAAGCTAGATACATGCATGTAGTCATAGAAATGCATAAGTTGTTTCTGTATTTAGTGTTAGTTCCCATCTAATAATCAGTACAAATACAGTTTTGAGCATTAAGATATGGATACATAACCAAGATTAATAGCCATTAATCTAGAAAGAGAACACCATGAAACAAAACATAGTTAGTGGGTGACTTTACAAAATTCAGTACAAATTTATAACAGGCAATAAAGCTAATACCACTCCTTAGAGGCACTGGTTAATGGCTTTAAATGAAAACTGGACATGACCAATATTTTGAAACAACATATAAAAACATTAAAGCCAAAAACACTGTTAATTGAAAACTTAATCCTAAATTTATAGTTAGTGTAAGCAACAATCTCCAGTTTATCAGTGTTACGTCTATGCCTATTATGCACATATATTTAGTAAAAGGTTAACTATGGAATGCTTCAAATATTTATATAAAACCATAATATATAAAGTAATGAATTTGCAACCCTACTGATGTGGGTTGGGATCAGAGGGTAGGCAGGGTTGGAGTGGTACGGTATACGTAACGGTTTAATCTATCAATGTTCAAAACAAAGTTAGCATTTTGCCTAGGAAGCACTGCATTTTCTCAAAAAGCAGATAGCAAGTACAGTACATACATATTAAATATACAGTACTTAAGTATAAAGACAATAATAGCTATCTATCTGAACTTCAGTTAAACTATTTTTTTTATTATTTTTTTATTAACACATTGGCCGTTTCCCACCAAGGCAGGGTGGCCCGAAAAAGAATAACTTTCATCATCATTCACTCCATCACTGTTTTGCCAGAGGCATGCTTACACTACGGTTACAAAACTGCAACACTAACACCCTTCCTTCAGAGTGCTGGTATTGTACATCCCATCTCCAGGAATCAAGTCCAGCCTGCTGGTTTTCTTGATTCCCTTCATAAATATTACCTTGCTTACACTCCAACAGCACGTCAAGTCCTAAAAACCATTTGTCTCCATTCGCTCCTATCTAACACACTCACGCATGCTTGCTGGAAGTCCAAGCCCCTCGCACACAAAAACCTCCTTTACTCCCTCCTTCCAACCTTTCCTAGGCCAATCCCTACCATGCCTTCCCTCCACTACAGATTTATACACTTTCGAGTCATTCTGTTTCATTCCACCCTCTCTACATGTCCAAACCGTCTCAATAACCCCTCCTCAGCCATCTGGATAATTGTTTTGGTAACTTTTGTGGGTTATGCCTGACATTTATTACTCTTCAATTTTATATACATGTTAATGCTAATATTTATGTATGTATAGTAATAGGGAAAGATGATGGAATCGCTAGCTAAAAGACCGGCCGCTTTTTATGCGGCTGAAGTCAAAGCTTTTGTCACATGACCAACCTGACGTGAGAGTTACTGGTCATTGACACAAGCAGTAGGTTCATACTCTCTCTTCTGAGTAGGTTCAGGTTCTCAACCCAGAGTGCATAGCTCTCTTTAGCACTCGGTTACATAGTTGCTTTCATATAGAATTCAAAGTCTCTTGCATGAGATGATTGACCATTAGTCTGAGAGACTGCTAGTTTAAGTAATCCCTATAAGAGATTGTTGTTTCTCGAAAGTAACCAAATAGTTTTGCTTTCTGTACAAGACTGTCAATACTGATGAATTGTTTGACATTTGGTTATTTAATAATTTATAAGAACATAAACATACAATTATGTTCTTTTAATTTTCATCGTATGTGAAGTATCACAAGGTGTCACATAATCTCCTTGTGAGTATGGGATTTTAATGTTTAACCTAGTTACTAAGTACGAAGAGACCTAGTATACAAATTAAATAAAGATCAGAAAGAAGTGTCAAAAGTCGCTGTTAATCGAACCTTGGTACACTCTAGGAGCTTCCTTTTAGACTAATTGTTTAACACAGTTAATATCTAATGCAGTTACTAAGTACAAGAAGACTTAGTATTCAAACTAGATAAAAAACTTGGAAAAACGACTTAATGCTTATTTCCCCTGAAGTGAATTATAAAAGGTGGACAATGGCTAAGTCATTATTTTCCTGTTGTTATAGCATAAGACCAGTGTTTGTAACAGTAACCGCACACCTTCTCCTAATCTCCGAACTACGGTTTCTCTGAATTATGTTCACACCACACATTGCCCTCAGACATGACATCTCCACTGCCTCTAGCCTTCTCCTTGTTGCAACATTCACCACCCATGCCTCACACCCATACCAGGGCGTTGGTACAACTATACTCTCACACATTCCCCTCTTTGCTTTCATGGACAAAGTTGTTTGTCTCCACAGACTCCTCAGTGCACCACTCACCTTTTTCCCATCATCGATTCTATGATTCACCTCATCATTCATAGATCCATCTGCTGACATGTCCACTCCTAAATATCTGAATACATTCACCTCCTCCATACTCTCTCCCTCCAATTTGATATCCAATCTTTTCGTTACCTAATTTGTTGTGTGTGGCAAATTTTGGCCTAGATATAAGAGAATGAGTCTGGGTAGCAGGTGTGCCTAGTATCCACAAAAATGTTGCCCTATGCAGTGCATCATGGTAGCAGCTGACCTCTAATCTCCTGGTTGGGCTAAAATAGTGAATTTGGTTCCACTAAGTAAACCAGAAGATTTACAACTGAAATAGAGATCTTGGCCAATTTCAGACCAGAAGTGCCTGAAACATCTACATCTGCTTCAATTATTGGGACAGCCTAAACCATGACCAAGAATTAATGGTTATGGATCATTAGCCAAGAAATAGGAAAAAGCGTTAAATTTTTGTGTATGACGATGTGTTCAAAATGGAGGGGTAAGAGTTATACAGGAGAAGCCTGGGGACATGACTAGTGAACAGAGGAAAGGTTGCTTTAGTGATTGGACTGCCTCCAGGTTTTGTTCTGGATAGCCTGATAAGTAGGGCAAAAAAAATTGTATTATGAGAACAGATTATTTAACTTAAAACATGATATAAAAAATACCTGGAAAGCCCTATCTGAAATTCTAGGAACAAAAAAGATATC
The DNA here is from genome assembly GCF_038502225.1 of Cherax quadricarinatus. Lineage (NCBI taxonomy): Eukaryota > Metazoa > Arthropoda > Malacostraca > Decapoda > Parastacidae > Cherax > Cherax quadricarinatus. Next base: position 83,737 of record NW_027195283.1, read on the forward strand.
AGGAAACAGAACAGAACAATCAAACTAACAAAACCAGATGAACCCCAACTCCCACCAACTGAAACAACAAACAGACTCAATGTTTTCTTCTCCACCATAGGAAAAAACCTGGCAGGTAAAATCCCAAGCACAAATATCCCACCTAATGACTACCTCGCTGGCACCTACCCGAACACACTATTCCTAGCTCCGACCAACCCAACAGAAGTCTCACTTATTATCAACACACTAAAGAACAAGGCAGGAGATTTAAATAACTTACCACCCTGTATATACAAAAAGCTTCACAAGTACTGTCACCAATCATTGCAACACTCTTTAACAAATCCATCGAATCCTCAACCATCCCCACAGTTCTCAATATAGCGAGGGGTCACCCCGATACATAAAGAAGGAGATCAAGCAGACCTGAACAACTATAGGCCTTCAACTTACCCCTTCTCTCTAAAATTTTTGAAAAATTAATTCATAAGCGAATCTATTCCTACCTCATCTCCCACAACATACTCAACCCCTGTCAGTTTGGGTTCAGGCCTAATAAAAATACAAATGATGCTATTATACACATGCTAGAACAAATATACACTGCACTCGAGAAAAAAAAGTCCCATCGGGAATCTTCATTGATTTACGTAAAGCTTTTGATACAGTTGACCATGATTTGTTGCACATAAAATTGTCACACCATGGTATAAGAGGGCACTCACTCAACTACCTAAAGTCATACCTTAACAACAGAAGCCAATATGTGTACACAAATGGAGCAAACTCTTCACACAACCAATTACAGTTGGTGTCCCAAGGGGAAGTGTCCTTGGCCCTCTTCTCTTTCTCATTTACATAAATGACCTATCAAATGCATCGCAACTACTCAAACCCATACTATTTGCAGATGACACTACATACGTCTTTTCTTACCCAAATCCAGTCATTCTAGGCAATACTGTAAATATTGAATTACAGAAAATATCTACCTGGATGATGATTAAAAAGCTTATTCTCAATATTGACAAAACCTACTTCATTCAGTTTGGGAACAGAACTACAGATGTTCCTCTTAACATAATGATAAACGGATCACCTATCACAAAGCTCACAGAGGGAAAATTCTTAGGAATCCACCTTGATAATAGACTCAAATTTCAAACACATGAACAACAAATTTCCAAGAAAATCTCCAAGACTGTAGGCATACTATCAAAGATATGGTACATACTATGCTCTGCAATCAGCTCTCCTGGCCCTATATTAACTCACTCATTTAACCCTATCTCACCTATGGAATCTGTGCATGGGGCTCAACAACAATAAATCATCTCAGACCATTAATTACCCAACAAAAGGCTGCAGTCAGAATAACAAATTCCCACTCCAGGCAGCATACTCCACCAATATTCAAAACTCTAAACTTACTCACCGTACAAAACATCCACACTTATTATTGTGCCTACTACATACATAGAACACTCAACTCAGATATAAACCCTCCCCTCAAACTTCTGCTTACCAACCTCAACAGAACATATGACCATAACACAAGGCACAGATCACTCTTTGATGTTCCCCATGTCCATCTCACACTATGTAAAAACTCTATGCACATAAAAGGTCCAAAAATCTGGAATTCATTACCTGTGAATACAAAAGAAACACTGCCTGTTTATCAATTCAAGACTCTTCTTAAAAACCACTTACTCACCCACAACTAAATAAATATTGAATAACTGTATTTCATAAATGTATAACCTGTGACCCTATCAAACTTTGTTTTCTAATTACATTACCTAATAGAGCATCCATTCTCTTGAATGCACTGTAACTCATCTAATGACCATAAGACCCGTTTCTGCACTACAAATCATTGATTATATTCAATTTGATAGGATTAATAAACTGTATGATTTCATATAATATATTGATCATTTTGTTATATTATACATTGTAATGCTACAAATTAGTACAACTCTAATGCTTCTTAATTGAAATGTTCAAATTTCATTGTTTAAAAATACTCATTTGTACTTCATGTTGTAATTTGTTTACTGTAATTTTTACCACTGAATATATCATTGCTTAGTTAACCCCTTGACTGTCGCAACCCCAATCCTGAGGTGTCTCCTGGTGTAGCAAAGTTTAAAAAAAAAAAAAAAAATTCTTATGAAAGGATAGAGAATTGTTTCCCGATTGTAATGAAATTATTGTAATGAAATTTGATGGAAAACTGACGGAATTACACTCTCGTAAAGTTAGCGACCTCGGCGATATTTACAAATCGGCGATTTTGCCCACTCTGAGCCCTATTTTCAGCTAATTCCATTGTTCCAGTCGACCAAACTCATAGCTATTTCTTTAGAACTCCATTTTTTCTATCGATCGAGTACAAGAAACTGCCCATTTACTGATTTCAACTACCCAATAACATGGTCAGAAATTTGCAATTTGGCAAATTTCACGAAAATTAAAAAATATGACAATTTCAAAATAAGGTCCAGATTGAACAATGCAGACATTCCTCGCTCTAAAATAACATTTTCTTTGTTCATCAGTCACGTCTCCAGGCCCCTCTGATATTACTCTTGCTTTCTATTTTGAATTTTTACTCAAACAAAAAATAGAAGATTTACTGTTATGCAGACTACTGCAATACTGTAATAATTGTACAAATAATGTCAACCCATTCATGACTGCATATTAAAATGGCTAGTTGGACATTTATTGGGCAATGACATCATTTGTTTACTTTTGAACATCGGCAAAAATCAAACATTTCCTCTACTTTGAGCTCCATTTCCAGGTTCGTTGTATAGTAAAACCAGTCAAAATCAACTCTATTTCTATAATATGTTTTCCATTCTATCAAATGAGACCAAGGAAACAAGAATACAACCATAAATACTATACGAAAATGGACCACAAAGTCGGCATTTTAATTAAAAAAAACGATTGGAGTTGTTTTTTCTCATTATGCACTGCGTGCTCCAGGATTTTTTTATATGGTGCACATTGACCACACAGACCCATTCTCTCACATGTGGGCCTACCAGCTTTCTCCTGCTTGATTTGAAGCCGCTAGAATTTATGAGTATATATACGTCAAACACGGTACCTCGAAAGACATATATATACAACCGAAACAGTCAAAGGGTTAATCTTAAACCTGCCCATAATGCTCTGCATACAAGGGGCTTTTGGCATGTACACCCATCTACTATAATTCCTTGTACAACTATGTATCATGTCCAAATAAAAATTATTATTATTATTATTATACCATGATAATAATAAGAATAATAATAAGAAGAATACTCACATCTCTTGTATTCATTGTAACTCATCTAATGACCATATGTACTGTTATTACCTTATTAATATTACGTTAATTTTAAGTTTGCTCAAAATGCTATGCATCTAAAGGGGTTTTGGGCATGTACACAAAATTATTATACTACTTTGTACATACATGTATCATGTCAAAATAAAATGTAATATACATGTATAAGTAGGTAAAATGAAAGGGGGTAAGGCAGCCGGGATTGATGGGATAAAGATAGAAATGTTAAAAGCAGGTGGGGATATAGTTTTGGAGTGGTTGGTGCAATTATTTAATAAATGTATGGAAGAGGGTAAGGTACCTAGGGATTGGCAGAGAGCATGCATAGTTCCTTTGTATAAAGGCAAAGGGGATAAAAGAGAGTGCAAAAATTATAGGGGGATAAGTCTGTTGAGTGTACCTGGTAAGGTGTATGGTAGAGTTATAATTGAAAGAATTAAGAGTAAGACGGAGAATAGGATAGCAGATGAACAAGGAGGCTTTAGGAAAGGTAGGGGGTGTGTGGACCAGGTGTTTACAGTGAAACATATAAGTGAACAGTATTTAGATAAGGCTAAAGAGGTCTTTGTGGCATTTATGGATTTGGAAAAGGCGTATGACAGGGTGGATAGGGGGGCAATGTGGCAGATGTTGCAAGTGTATGGTGTAGGAGGTAGGTTACTGAAAGCAGTGAAGAGTTTTTACGAGGATAGTGAGGCTCAAGTTAGAGTATGTAGGAAAGAGGGAAATTTTTTCCCAGTAAAGGTAGGCCTTAGACAAGGATGTGTGATGTCACCGTGGTTGTTTAATATATTTATAGATGGGGTTGTAAGAGAAGTAAATGCGAGGGTCTTGGCAAGAGGCGTGGAGTTAAAAGATAAAGAATCACACACAAAATGGGAGTTGTCACAGCTGCTCTTTGCTGATGACACTGTGCTCTTGGGAGATTCTGAAGAGAAGTTGCAGAGATTGGTGGATGAATTTGGTAGGGTGTGCAAAAGAAGAAAATTAAAGGTGAATACAGGAAAGAGTAAGGTTATGAGGATAACAAAAAGATTAGGTGATGAAAGATTGAATATCAGATTGGAGGGAGAGAGTATGGAGGAGGTGAACGTATTCAGATATTTGGGAGTGGACGTGTCAGCGGATGGGTCTATGAAAGATGAGGTGAATCATAGAATTGATGAGGGAAAAAGAGTGAGTGGTGCACTTAGGAGTCTGTGGAGACAAAGAACTTTGTCCTTGGAGGCAAAGAGGGGAATGTATGAGAGTATAGTTTTACCAACGCTCTTATATGGGTGTGAAGCGTGGGTGATGAATGTTGCAGCGAGGAGAAGGCTGGAGGCAGTGGAGATGTCATGTCTGAGGGCAATGTGTGGTGTGAATATAATGCAGAGAATTCGTAGTTTGGAAGTTAGGAGGAGGTGCGGGATTACCAAAACTGTTGTCCAGAGGGCTGAGGAAGGGTTGTTGAGGTGGTTCGGACATGTAGAGAGAATGGAGCGAAACAGAATGACTTCAAGAGTGTATCAGTCTGTAGTGGAAGGAAGGCGGGGTAGGGGTCGGCCTAGGAAGGGTTGGAGGGAGGGGGTAAAGGAGGTTTTGTGTGCGAGGGGCTTGGACTTCCAGCAGGCATGCGTGGGCGTGTTTGATAGGAGTGAATGGAGACAAATGGTTTTTAATACTTGACGTGCTGTTGGAGTGTGAGCAAAGTAACATTTATGAAGGGATTCAGGGAAACCGGCAGGCCGGACTTGAGTCCTGGAGATGGGAAGTACAGTGCCTGCACTCTGAAGGAGGGGTGTTAATGTTGCAGTTTAAAAACTGTAGTGTAAAGCACCCTTCTGGCAAGACAGTGATGGAGTGAATGATGGTGAAAGTTTTTCTTTTTCGGGCCACCCTGCCTTGGTGGGAATCGGCCAGTGTGATAATAAAAAAAAAAAAATAATAATAATATAAAAATAGTTATAAATGTATTAATTCAAGGATTATGTGGAGTAAAATAAAGGTTGGATGTGAAAAGTGGGTTATAGTAAGTGTATATGCACCTGGAGAAGAGAGAAGTGTAGAGGAGAGAGAGAGAGATTTTGGGAAATGATGAGTGAATGCATGGGGAGTGTTGAACCAAGTGTGAGAGTACTTGTGGTTGGGGATTTCAATGCTAAAGTGGGTAAAAATGTTGTGGAGGGAGTAGTAGGTAAATTTGGGGTGCCAGGGGTAAATGCAAATGGGAAGCCTTTAATTGAGCTATGTGTAGAAAGAGATTTGGTAATAAGTAATACATATTTTATGAAAAAGAGGATAAATAAATATACAAGGTATGATGTAGCATGTAATGAAAGTAGTTTGTTAGATTATGTATCGGTGGATAAAAGGTTAATGGGTAGGCTCCAGGAAGTACATGTTTATAGAGGGACAACTGATATATCAGATCATTATTTAGTTGTAGCTACAGTTAGAGTAAGAGGTAGATGGGACAAGAGGAAGGTGGCAACAACAAGTAGGAGGGAAGTGAAAGTGTATAAACTAAGGGAGGAGGAAGTTCGGGTGAGATATAAGCGACTATTGGCAGAAAGGTGGGCTAGTGCAAAGATGAGTAGTGGAGGGGTTGAAGAGGGTTGGATGAGTTTCAAAAATGCAGTATTAGAATGTGGGGCAGAAGTTTGTGGTTATAGGAGGGTGGGGGCAGGAGGAAAGAGGAGTGATTGGTGGAATGATGACGTAAAGGGTGTGATAAAAGAGAAAAAGTTAGCTTATGAGAGGTTTTTACAAAGCAGAAGTGTTATAAGAAGAGCAGAGTATATGGAGAGTAAAAGAAAGGTGAAGAGAGTGGTGAGAGAGTGCAAAAGGAGAGCAGATGATAGAGTGGGAGAGGTACTGTCAAGAAATTTTAATGAAAATAAGAAATATGGAGAGTAAAAGAAAGGTGAAGAGAGTGGTGAGAGAGTGCAAAAGGAGAGCAGATGATAGAGTGGGAGAGGTACTGTCAAGAAATTTTAATGAAAATAAGAAAAAATTTTGGAGTGAGTTAAACAAGTTAAGAAAGCATAGGGAACATATGGATTTGTCAGTTAAAAACAGAGTAGGGGAGTTAGTAGATGGGGAGAGGGAGGTATTAGGTAGATGGCGAGAATATTTTGAGGAACTTTTAAATGTTGAGGAAGAAAGGGAGGTGGTAATTTCATGCACTGGCCAGGGAGGTATACCATCTTTTAGGAGTGAAGAAGAGCAGAATGTAAGTGTGGGGGAGGTACGTGAGGCATTATGTAGAATGAAAGGGGGTAAAGCAGCTGAAACTGATGGGATCATGACAAAAATGTTAAAAGCAGGGGATGATACAGTGTTGGAGTGGTTGGTACTTTTGTTTAATAAATGTATGAAAGGGGGGAAGGTACCTAGGGATTGGTGGAGAGCATGTATAGTCCCTTTATATAAAGGGAAGGGGGACAAAAGAGATTGTAAAAATTATAGAGGAATAAGTTTATTGAGTATTGAAAGAATTAGAGGTAAGACAGAATGTAGGATTGTGGATGAGCAAGGAGGTCTCAAAGTGTGTAGGGGATGTGTAGATCAAGTGTTTACACTGAAGCATATATGTGAACAGTATTTAGATAAAGGTAGGGAAGTTTTTATTGCATTTATGGATTTAGAAAAGGCATATGATAGAGTGGATAGGGGAGCAATGTGGCAGATGTTGCAAGTATATGGAATAGGTGGTATGTTACTAAATGATGTAAAGAGTTTTTATGAGGATAGTGAGGCTCAGGTTAGGGTGTGTAGAAGAGAGGGAGACTACTTCCCGGTAAAAGTAGGTCTTAGACAGGGATGTGCAATGTCACCATGGTTGTTTAATATATTTATACATGGGGTTGTAAAAGAAGTGAATGCTAGGGTGTTCGGGAGACGGGTGGGATTAAATTATGGGGAATCAAATTCAAAATGGGAATTGACAGTTACTTTTTGCTGATGACACTGTGCTTATGGGAGATTCTAAAGAAAAATTGCAAAGGTTAGTGGATGAGTTTGGGAGTGTGTAAAGGTAGAAAGTTGAAAGTGAACATAGAAAAGAGTAAGGTGATGAGGGTATCAAATGATTTAGATAAAGAAAAATTGGATATCAAATTGGGAAGGAGGAGCATGGAAGAAGTGAATGTTTTCAGATACTTGGGAGTTGACGTGTCAGCAGATGGATTTATAAAGAATGAGGTTAATCATAGAATTGATGAAGGAAAAAAGGTGAATGGTGCCTTGAGGTATATGTGGAGTCAAAAAACGTTATCTATGGAGGCAAAGAAGGGAATGTATGAAAGTATAGTAATACCAACACTCTTATATGGGTGTGAAGCTTGGGTTGTGAATGCAGCAGTGAGGAGGCGGTTGGAGGCAGTGGAGATGTCTTGTCTAAGGGCAATGTGTGGTGTAAATATTATGCAGAAAATTTGGAGTGTGGAAATTAGGAGAAGGTGTGGAGTTAATAAAAGTATTAGTCAGAGGGCTGAAGAGGGGTTGTAGAGGTGGTTTGGTCATTTAGAGAGAATGGATCAAAGTAGAATGACATGGAGAGCATTTAAATCTGTAGGAGCAGGAAGGCGGGGTAGGGGTCGTCCTCGAAAAGGTTTGAAGGAAGGGGTAAGGGAGGTTTTGTGGGCGAGGGGCTTGGACTTCCAGCAGGCGTGCATGAGCTTGTTCGATAGGAGTGAATGGAGACGAATGGTATTTGGGACCTGACGATCTGTTGGAGTGTGAGCAGGGTAATATTTAGTGAAGGGATTCAGGGAAACCGGTTATTTTTATACAGCCGGACTTGAGTCCTGGAAATGGGAAGTACAATGCCTGCACTCTAAAGGAGGGGTTTTGGGATATTAGCAGTTTGGAGGGATATGTTGTGTATCTTTATACGTATATGCTTCTAAACTGTTGTGTTCTGAGCACCTCTGCAAAAACAGTGATTATGTGTGAGTGAGGTGAAAGTGCTGAATGATGAAAGTATTTTCTTTTTGGGGATTTTCTTTCTTTTTGGGTCACCCTGCCTCGGTGGGAGACGGCCGACTTGTTGAAAAAAAAAAAAAATTATTAAAAATAGAATAAAACTGACCAAATTGCTAACTACTCATGCTTATCAGGGTAGTTCTGGTAATTGAATGGTCAGTTTCTTGTAATCATTAGATGGTACAGAAGGCAAACTAGCAAAATTCTGTAGTTGAGAACTGGGTCAGTTTGAGTGGATGAAACTGCCATTGTGTGAAGTGCTCCCCAACCTTCAACTTCATGCCTAGGTAATTCTATACACTAATTATCAAATTTTACATTTTTTAATGCCATTATCTTCAGAAAAAGATTTTCAACCATTTTAGGAGATAAAATAGTTAATTTTTTGAAAAAATACCAATGCAGAAAGGACTTTTAATTTTTTGGGGTGTTGACAGTCAAGACGTCAAGACGTGGTCTTTTGAAGCAAATTAGAAGTCTATTCCTTTTCCAAAGTTTTCCATCTATTTCAATGATTAGTAGGCTATGGAAGGTAAAAAGTGCCTATTTCATGCCTCTTAATCTGTTTAATGATAGGGTGTTACACTAAATTAAATTCTGACTGACAGGTAGTCAGATAAAGCACTATTTTTTTTAGCATAATGGCCATCTCCCACTGAGGCAGGGTGACCCAAAGAGGAAGCACATTCACATTTTGCTTCATAATTTTGCAGTACAACAAGAGCATCATGCTATTTTTTTCCAAATTTGGTTATTTTGCTCTTATTTTATTATTCATCAAAAACATGCTAATTTGCTGATGGTGTGATTCCTGTAGGAAACAGACATTCATATCTCCCACACAGCTCTATACTACTACAGTATTATAATATTCTATGAAAGTGCTAAACCTGAAGGTCATTCAGATCTGCACAGCAAAGTGGTAGCTGATCTTGGAGGGTAAATGACAGAAATGTGAAGGATGAGCACAAGGGCAAAAAAAATGCCCCATTCAATGCAGGTCTTTTTGAAGGGAAGGCCAACAGAATAAGCATGACAGTATTAGAAACCAAAAATGAAGCTAAAGTGCTCTCTAATGAACTGCACAACATCAAGATACGCTGAAGTATCAGCACAACCCAACAATTCTCGCACTGGCACTAGGAGAAACATGGTGCAATAGCCCGACTTCAATTAAGATATCAGATACAAAATTATTATTGTTGTCAAGCCTTACCACATGCATTTGGTTATACAGCTCAAGTGTTAATGTTTGGATTACTTTAAATTTCCTGTGTTTATGAAATACTTTACTGTACAGCATCAGTGTATTTACAGTTAACAGATATTTTTACTTAAACCAATACAATTATTAAATCTTTGATTTTTTAAAGTCAATTACAGGGATTTGCTAGGAAAAAATATAAATACCCATTATGCTAATAAAATATTTCTTACCCAAGATAAACCCCTAAATCCATGCATGGAACCAGTTCATATTCTTGGTAGATTGGCAGCTGCCAAGTTTCATCCAGGAAAGATGCATTTTCAAGCTTTAACTCAAAATTAATGTGAGAGCACTGGTAGAGGAGGCTCAGGAAAATCTCCCCTAATATTTCATTGCCGATAATGGAATCTTCATCATAAATACCATCATTGCATCTCAAGCGTACCTTAGAGAGAATAAGAAAAATAAAAAATACTAGGCAATTTATTTTCAATTTAAACACAAAAATGTCAAGAATCATTACACTATTGTAAATTGAAGGTTTTGTACCTAATAATAATAATAAGTACAGTACATAAATATGGCAATAACATATACACAACAGAATAAGAATGGTAACAAAATACTATACACATAGGAATATGGAAGGTACAACATAAAACTAGGCTTGTCCTTACGACAGTTTCAACTGGAACATGAAGACACTTGGATTTAAGAGCATGTCTGATGAACAACCGCCCACGACCTTGTGGTGTTGTCACGCACTGGTTGCTGGCAACAGCCTCCACTGTAGCCTTGTAAGTGCCCTTAAGACTGGAAAACAAAGCTGAGTTAGCAAATATTTTATGTTCACTGAACATTCCATTTTCTGCTGTTAAGTTGGGTGCCATTTTGTATTTCACTTACAAACATGAAACTGGTAAAACAGTTTTAAGGTTTCATAACACAACTAGAATACAATATGCACACTATCCATGCTACATTATGCACACTGTATCCATTGAACTTTTAATCAGACACTCCTTAGGCAGTAAACCCTCATTTCTTTACCAGCTCCACACATGGACAGCAGTCAATGAGACAGATTGGAAATCATCACTATGTAACTTGTAGACAGGTAATATCACCAAATGAAGGGTGATGACAAACAATGATTCATCTTTACCTGGAACTCACTTACAGAGCTCATATATCTCTCAAACTTAAATCCTAAATTTTAACCTTTGTGATTTCATCAAAGAAATGACAATAAAGTACAATGTAATATGAAATAATTAGTACTAAATATTGTATTTAACATTACTCCATAAAAACAGCCTTTACTGAGGAAATGTTTTAATACATTACCCAGCAGATGTTTGAGCAGTTCTCTCCACCCATGACCAGTAATCCCGTTTAGTGAGGCCAAATGCCAGATGGACAGCATTATTCAGTCCTTTACGAAAAATAACTTCCAGCACCTGACACAGTGGAAGGAGAAATGGCTGTGTGTCAAATACTCCTCCATTACAGCTTGCCTTAGTTGCCTCAAGGATATGACCTGCAACAAAATGTACAGTATAGATTAATATCTTCTACCCCCCCCCCCCCAAAAAAAAAAGTCCACCACATTTTGCGCATTTTTCTTTTTAACAAGTTGGCCGTCTCCCACTGAGGCAGGGTTACCCAAAAAAGAAAGAAAATCCCCAAAAAGAAAATATTTTCATCATCATTCAACACTTTCACCTTAAATGTCAATATGTACTTTTTGCGCTACTTCCCCTCACAATAAAACTGGTGTTACAAATAGACAAAGTTTTATTACATTGAATTATCACTGTATTAATAATCTTATCCTCAGGCAAACTAGCTATGTCAATCTTAGCAGTCATAAAGCAACCTTGAAATAATCAATGTGAAGTACTGCACTGAAATTTTAGGTTAGGTCTCAGTTAGACTTAATCTGCCCAAAATGTATTACAGAACTAGAGGCTATTCCACACAAATTATTACCATTGTAAAATAATATCTTTTTTGTGTTTGAGTATGTGACCTAATTCATGTGTGTATAAATAACTTATTACGAGAGTGACGAGATATAAATGTGGAAACAGTTCATCGCCACTGCAACTTGTTCAGCTATCAGTCCCTCTGTAATCTTTTGACTATAGCCCACAGGATGGGCATGGGGTGCATAATAAAGATACTAAACTAAATAGTGTATGAGGATAGTGAGGATCAGGTTACAACATAAAGGAGAGGGAAATTATTTTCCAGTTCCAGTAAAAGTAGGCTTTAAATATTGATGTGTGATGTCATCATGGTTGTTTAAAATATTTATAAATGGGATTTAACCCTTTCAGGGTTGGTGCATAATGAGAAAAAAAACTCCAACCGTGTTTTTGGTTTAAAACAGAGACTGCGGTGTATGTATTTCCGTATGCTATTTATGGTTGTATTCTAGTTTTTCTGGTTTCATTTTATAGAATGGAAGACATTATGGAAACTGAGATGATTTTGATTGGTTTCACAATGAAAAGTACCTTGAAATTGAGCTCAAAGTAGCAGAAATGTTCAAATTTTGCCAAAGTTCAAAGGTAAACAAATCATGCCATGCATTCAATATGCGTCAACTGGCGAGTCTAATATTCTTTCACAAGTGCGTTGATATTATTTATATCATTTCTACACCATTTCTACACGAATGCAGTAGTCTGCATAACAGTAAATCTTCTATTTTTTGTGAAAATAAAAATTCAAATTGGAAAGCAAAAGAAATGTAACAGAGGCCTGGGGACGTGAGTAATGAACAGAGGAAATGTTATTTTAGTGCCAGGAATGTTTGTCTTGTTTATTCTGGACCCTGTTTGGAAATTGGCATCTTTTGAAATTTGTGTGAAACTGGCAAAATTGCCAATTTCTGACCACGTTACTGGATAGTTGAAATCGGTAAATGGGTGGTTTCTTGTACTCATTCGATAGAAAAAATGGAGTTCTAGCAAAATAGGTATGATTTTTGTGAATTGGTACATTGGAACTGGCCGAAAATAGGGCTCAAAGTGGGCGAAGCCGCCGATGCGTAAACATCGTCGAGACCACTAACTTTGTGAGAGCATATTTCCGTAAGTTTTCCATCAAATTTCATACTTTTGGTGTCATTATGATCGGGAAAAGATTCTCTATCATTTCATGAGAATTTTTTTTTTTTTTAAATTTCCAACCATAAGAACAAGTTTAGGGTTAAAAGGGTTAAAAGAAGTGTGTTTGGAAGAGGTGAGAAGATAAGATTTTGTTAGGATTTTTAACCCTAGAAGGTTAGCCTCCCAGGATAACCCAAGAAAAGCAGTGCATCATCAAGGGGCTGTCTGTCTCATTTCCACTGGGGTACTCAATCTTGTCCCCCAGGATGCGACCAACACCAGTCGCCTAACACCCAGGTATCTACTTGCTTGCTAGGTGAATGGGACAACAGGTGTAAGGAAGCACACCCAATGTTTCTACCCCTGCCGGGGATTGAACCACAGATGCTCAGTGTGTGAAACAAGAATGTTGCCTACCAGGCCAAAGGCCTTAAAAGATAAAGAATACAAAATGGGATTTGTCACAGTTGCCTTTTGCAGATGACACTGTGCTTTTGGAAGATCCTGAAGAGAAATTGCAAAGGTTGGTAGACGAATCTGGAAGAGTAAAAAATGGAAATTACAAATGAACAAAATGCCTCAAATGATGTAGTTGAAGTTTTGGCAGTAAAGATCGAGAAACAAAACTTGGTCATTGTGGTTGTATACAAGCCTCTGGATGCAACTTCCCAACAATTCCAAGAACAGCTTTTGAAAATTGATCACTATCTGGAAAATCTTCAAGCTCCTGCCCCCAACATCTTGCTCCTGGGGGATTTCAACCTAAGGCACCTAAAATGGAGGAATGTAGCAAATAATGTTGTAGCAGAGATAACATCAGGAGGCAGCTCAGATGAAAACTCACACACACATGAGCTTTTAAATCTCTGCACGAAATTTCCCTTAAACCAGCAAATAATAGAGCCAAGACTGGAGAATAAACTGGACCTCATCTTCACTAACAATGATGATCTCATACGAAATATTACCATAACAAAAACAATACATATACTCAGATTACAACATAACAGAGGTACAGACATTTATGTGCTGGGCCCCAGACCGACAAAATGTGATCAGTCATGAGGGAGCCTTCACCAAATTCAACTTCAATAACAAAAACTAGGTGGGACCAAGTAAACCAGGCTCTAAGTGATATAAACTGGGAAGACAGCCTAAGCAACACGGATCCAAACTCGTCTAGAAAAAATTAACTCTGTGGCACTTGATGTATGCTCAAGGCATATTCCTTTAAGGAAAAGGAGAAGATGTAAACTACAAAGAGAAAGATGCTCCCTACACAAGCGAAGGCAAACAATAACAGAGCGGCTAAAAGAGACCAATACATGTATACATATCTGTAATACATAGGGAGACACTGGTCAGAAAAACAGCCAGCATCAAACTGAAGTTAAAGGAATCTTACAGGAACCAAGATACATGGGAAGAACTAAAAGCAATAGATGAAATTGAGAGAAACCCAAAATATTTCTTTTCTTATGACAAATCAAAGTCGAGAACAACAGCCAGTATTGGGCCCATACTTAAATGAGATGGGTCCTACACAGATGACAGCAACGAAATGAGTGAGCTACTCGAGTCCCAATATGAATCGATTTTAAGCGAGCAGCTAACCAGACTGAGAGTCGATGACCTACATGAATTTTTTATGAGAGAAAGAGACAGAATTTGGTAGACTTGAACCTATCTGATATTATCCTGATGTCTAATTACTTTGAAAAGACGGTAAATGACACGCCCATGCACTGTGCCCCAGGCCTAGACTCATGGAACTCAGTGTTCATCAAGAACTGCAAGAAGCCCCTATCATGTGCTTTTAACATCCTATGGAAAGGGAGCATGAACACAGGGGTCATCCCACAGCTGCTAAAAACAACAGACATAGCACCACTCCACAAATGGGGCAGTAAAGCAATAGCAAAGAACTACAGACCAATAGCATTAACATCCCATATTATAAAAATCTTTGAAAGGGTTCTAAGAAGCAAGATTGCCACCCATCTAGATACCCATCAGTTACACAACCCAGGGCAACATGGGTTTAGAGCAGGTCGCTCCTGTCTGTCTCAACTACTGGACCACTAAGACAAGGCCCTGGATGCTCTAGAAGACAAACAAAATGCAGATGTAGTATACACAGATTTTGCAAAAGCCTTTGACAAGTGTGACCATGGTGTAATAGCACACAAAATGCATGATAAAGGAATAACAGGAAAAGTTGATAGATATACCGATAATTTCCTAACAAATAGAAAACAAATACAGTGGACCCCCGCATAACGATTACCTCCGAATGCGACCAATTATGTAAGTGTATTTATGTAAGTGTATTTGTACGTGTATGTTTGGGGGTCTGAAATGAACTAATCTACTTCACAATATTCCTTATGGGAATAAATTCGGTCAGTACTGGCACCTGAACATACTTATGGAGTGAAAAAATATCGTTAACCGGGGGTCCACTGTAGTAGTAGTAAACAGAGTAAAGTCTGAGGTGACAACAGTGAAAAGCCCTGTTTCACAAGGCACAGTACTCACTCCCATCTTGTTCCTCATCCTCATATCTGACATAGACAGGGATGTAATTTACAGCACCATGTCTTCCTTTGCAGATGACACCCAGATCTGCATGACAGTGTCCTCCACTGAAGACACCGCAAGACTCCAGGTGGACATTAACCAAATCTTTAAATGGGATGCAGAAAACAATATGAAGTACAATGATGAGAGATTTCAATTACTCCAATATGGAAACCATGAGGAAATTAAAACTATATCGGATTATAAAACAAATTCCAACCACACAATAGAGTGAAAAACTAATGTAAAGGACCCGAGAGTGATCATGTCAGAGGATCTCACCTTTAAGGACCATAACATTGTATCAATCATATCTGTTAGAAAAATGACAGGATGGATAATAAGAACCTTCAAAATTAGGGATACCAAGCCCATGATGACACTCTTCAGGTTGCTTGTTCTATCTAGGCTGGAATATTTCTGCATACTAACAGCACCTTTCAGGTTAGTTAGTTTAATATGTTTATTATGCACCCCATACCCATCCTGTGGGCGGTAGTCAAAAGATTACAGAGGTACATAATTGGTCCAGGGACTGGACTCCAAAGTTTTGATAGCTGAGCAAGTTACAGAGGTAATGAACTCACAATTTACAAAGGTAATGAACTCCAGGTAAGTCTGGTCACAATCATGACAAGTTACAAAGGTATTTACAGATTACAGAGGTACGTAATGGGTCCAGGGACTGGGCCCCCAAAGTTTTGATAGCTGAACTAGGTACAAAGGTAATGAGCTCACAAGTTACAAAGGTAATGAATTCTGTAAGAATGGTTACTTACGTTTATACATGGCTACAATCATAAACAAATTATAGTGTAATGAGCAATTCACACTTCCACACCCAGTCACAACTGTAATAAGTTATTGGTGCAAATATTGATTGTTGAGACACACACACACACACACACACTTTAGTTTAATATCTTTATTATGCACACCATACCCATCCTGTGGGCGGTAGTCAAAAGATTACAAAGGTACATAATGGGTCCAGTGACTGGACCCCAAAGTTATGACAGATGAACTAGTTACAAAGGTAATGAACTCCAGGTAGATCTGGTCACAATCATGGCAAGTTACAGAGGTAATGAATCAGCCTCACTCCTATACATGGTTACAGTCATGAACAAATTACAAAGTAATGAACCACTGATATGTCCACACCTGGTCACAATTGTAATGGGCAGGTGAAAATGCTGACCTAGAAAATGTACAGAGAACCTTCATGGCACACATAACTGCGATAAAACACCTCAATTACTGGGAATGCTTGAAGTTCCTCAACCTGTACTCCCTAGAACACAGGCGGGAGAGATACATGATTATATACACTTCGAAAATCCTGCAGGGATTAGCACCAAACTTGCACACGAAAATCACTCCCTATGTAAGCAAAAGATGATGCACCATGCCTGCAATGAAAAGCGGGGGCGCCATTAGCATGATAAGAGACAACACAATAAGTGTCAGTGGCCCAAGACTGTTCACCTGCCTCCTAGCATACATAAGAGAGATTACCAATAGACCCCTGACCTGTATTTCCTGGAATGCAGGCGGGAGAGATACACGATTATATACACCTGGAAAATCCTAGAGGGACTAGTACCGAACTTGCACACGAAAATCACTCACTACGAAAGCAAAAGACTTGGCAGACAATGCAACATCCCCCCAATGAAAAGCAGGGGTGTCACTAGCACGTTAAGAGACCATACAATAAGTGTCAGGGGCCCGAGACTGTTCAACTGCCTCCCAGCATACATAAGGGGGATTACCAACAGACCCCTAGCAGTCTTCAAGCTGGCACTGGACAAGCACCTAAAGTCGGTTCCTGACCAGCCGGGCTGTGGCTCGTACGTTGGTTTGCGTGCAGCCAACAGTAACAGCCTGGTTGATCAGGCTCTGATCCACCAGGAGGCCTGGTCACAGACCGGGCCGCGGGGGCATTGACCTCCAGAACTCTCTCCAGGTAAACTCCAGGTAAAGTCGGTACCTGACCAGGTAGGCTGTGGTTCGTACATCGGGTTGCATGCAGCCAACAGCAACAGCCTGGTTGATCAGGCCCTGATGCACCATGAAGCCTGGTCACAGACCGGGCCGCGGGGGGCGTTGACCCCCAAAACCCTCTCCAGGTATACTCCAGTTAAAAAAAAAATATATAAAAAAAAGAAAGTAAGGTAATGAGTAACAAAAAAAATTTAGGTCATGAAAGATTGGACATCAGATTGGAGGGAGGGATCAAGAGCCCCTCACCGCCATGAATGTATCTCTTTTAAAAGATGAAAACTGTAGTGACACGTAAAATTAAATATGTATTTTATACCATTTTAATGTTCAATCTGTCAGACACTGCAACACAAGGGTATCTTGGTACAGACCTGCAATCAACTTCGACAACTTCCACTAGTGAGAGGGGCTGGATTTGAGAGGGACCTGACCTCTCAACATCTGAGTTCTTACCTCTCCTAGTGGCCTACGTCTCACCTCTTGGCGCTATAAAAAGCTCCATCCTGTCACTTCTTCTCCATATTGTTTCATACTATGGAACAATGCTCTTCTCCAGACTGAGGGACTGACCACCTCAAAACTTTAAGGGTGATGGACTGATTACATCGTCTTCAAGTATCTTCTGCTTCTATCAACTTTTCTGTACTTGACTGAAGAAGCCTACTGTGTAGGCGAAACGTTTCATAATAAAGATACCTAACTGTTGCATATGTGTCTTACCTAACAACCTGTCGGTATTTTATACCATTTTAATGTTCAATCTGTCAGACACTGCAACACAAGGGTATCTTGGTACAGACCTGCAATCAACTTCGACAACTTCCACTAGTGAGAGGGGCTGGATTTGAGAGGGACCTGACCTCTCAACATCTGAGTTCTTACCTCTCCTAGTGGCCTACGTCTCACCTCTTGGCGCTATAAAAAGCTCCATCCTGTCACTTCTTCTCCATATTGTTTCATACTATGGAACAATGCTCTTCTCCAGACTGAGGGACTGACCACCTCAAAACTTTAAGGGTGATGGACTGATTACATCGTCTTCAAGTATCTTCTGCTTCTATCAACTTTTCTGTACTTGACTGAAGAAGCCTACTGTGTAGGCGAAACGTTTCATAATAAAGATACCTAACTGTTGCATATGTGTCTTACCTAACAACCTGTCGGTATTTTATACCATTTTAATGTTCAATCTGTCAGACACTGCAACACAAGGGTATCTTGGTACAGACCTGCAATCAACTTCGACAACTTCCACTAGTGAGAGGGGCTGGATTTGAGAGGGACCTGACCTCTCAACATCTGAGTTCTTACCTCTCCTAGTGGCCTACGTCTCACCTCTTGGCGCTATAAAAAGCTCCATCCTGTCACTTCTTCTCCATATTGTTTCATACTATGGAACAATGCTCTTCTCCAGACTGAGGGACTGACCACCTCAAAACTTTAAGGGTGATGGACTGATTACATCGTCTTCAAGTATCTTCTGCTTCTATCAACTTTTCTGTACTTGACTGAAGAAGCCTACTGTGTAGGCGAAACGTTTCATAATAAAGATACCTAACTGTTGCATATGTGTCTTACCTAACAACCTGTCGGTATTTTATACCATTTTAATGTTCAATCTGTCAGACACTGCAACACAAGGGTATCTTGGTACAGACCTGCAATCAACTTCGACAACTTCCACTAGTGAGAGGGGCTGGATTTGAGAGGGACCTGACCTCTCAACATCTGAGTTCTTACCTCTCCTAGTGGCCTACGTCTCACCTCTTGGCGCTATAAAAAGCTCCATCCTGTCACTTCTTCTCCATATTGTTTCATACTATGGAACAATGCTCTTCTCCAGACTGAGGGACTGACCACCTCAAAACTTTAAGGGTGATGGACTGATTACATCGTCTTCAAGTATCTTCTGCTTCTATCAACTTTTCTGTACTTGACTGAAGAAGCCTACTGTGTAGGCGAAACGTTTCATAATAAAGATACCTAACTGTTGCATATGTGTCTTACCTAACAACCTGTCGGTATTTTATACCATTTTAATGTTCAATCTGTCAGACACTGCAACACAAGGGTATCTTGGTACAGACCTGCAATCAACTTCGACAACTTCCACTAGTGAGAGGGGCTGGATTTGAGAGGGACCTGACCTCTCAACATCTGAGTTCTTACCTCTCCTAGTGGCCTACGTCTCACCTCTTGGCGCTATAAAAAGCTCCATCCTGTCACTTCTTCTCCATATTGTTTCATACTATGGAACAATGCTCTTCTCCAGACTGAGGGACTGACCACCTCAAAACTTTAAGGGTGATGGACTGATTACATCGTCTTCAAGTATCTTCTGCTTCTATCAACTTTTCTGTACTTGACTGAAGAAGCCTACTGTGTAGGCGAAACGTTTCATAATAAAGATACCTAACTGTTGCATATGTGTCTTACCTAACAACCTGTCGGTATTTTATACCATTTTAATGTTCAATCTGTCAGACACTGCAACACAAGGGTATCTTGGTACAGACCTGCAATCAACTTCGACAACTTCCACTAGTGAGAGGGGCTGGATTTGAGAGGGACCTGACCTCTCAACATCTGAGTTCTTACCTCTCCTAGTGGCCTACGTCTCACCTCTTGGCGCTATAAAAAGCTCCATCCTGTCACTTCTTCTCCATATTGTTTCATACTATGGAACAATGCTCTTCTCCAGACTGAGGGACTGACCACCTCAAAACTTTAAGGGTGATGGACTGATTACATCGTCTTCAAGTATCTTCTGCTTCTATCAACTTTTCTGTACTTGACTGAAGAAGCCTACTGTGTAGGCGAAACGTTTCATAATAAAGATACCTAACTGTTGCATATGTGTCTTACCTAACAACCTGTCGGTATTTTATACCATTTTAATGTTCAATCTGTCAGACACTGCAACACAAGGGTATCTTGGTACAGACCTGCAATCAACTTCGACAACTTCCACTAGTGAGAGGGGCTGGATTTGAGAGGGACCTGACCTCTCAACATCTGAGTTCTTACCTCTCCTAGTGGCCTACGTCTCACCTCTTGGCGCTATAAAAAGCTCCATCCTGTCACTTCTTCTCCATATTGTTTCATACTATGGAACAATGCTCTTCTCCAGACTGAGGGACTGACCACCTCAAAACTTTAAGGGTGATGGACTGATTACATCGTCTTCAAGTATCTTCTGCTTCTATCAACTTTTCTGTACTTGACTGAAGAAGCCTACTGTGTAGGCGAAACGTTTCATAATAAAGATACCTAACTGTTGCATATGTGTCTTACCTAACAACCTGTCGGTATTTTATACCATTTTAATGTTCAATCTGTCAGACACTGCAACACAAGGGTATCTTGGTACAGACCTGCAATCAACTTCGACAACTTCCACTAGTGAGAGGGGCTGGATTTGAGAGGGACCTGACCTCTCAACATCTGAGTTCTTACCTCTCCTAGTGGCCTACGTCTCACCTCTTGGCGCTATAAAAAGCTCCATCCTGTCACTTCTTCTCCATATTGTTTCATACTATGGAACAATGCTCTTCTCCAGACTGAGGGACTGACCACCTCAAAACTTTAAGGGTGATGGACTGATTACATCGTCTTCAAGTATCTTCTGCTTCTATCAACTTTTCTGTACTTGACTGAAGAAGCCTACTGTGTAGGCGAAACGTTTCATAATAAAGATACCTAACTGTTGCATATGTGTCTTACCTAACAACCTGTCGGTATTTTATACCATTTTAATGTTCAATCTGTCAGACACTGCAACACAAGGGTATCTTGGTACAGACCTGCAATCAACTTCGACAACTTCCACTAGTGAGAGGGGCTGGATTTGAGAGGGACCTGACCTCTCAACATCTGAGTTCTTACCTCTCCTAGTGGCCTACGTCTCACCTCTTGGCGCTATAAAAAGCTCCATCCTGTCACTTCTTCTCCATATTGTTTCATACTATGGAACAATGCTCTTCTCCAGACTGAGGGACTGACCACCTCAAAACTTTAAGGGTGATGGACTGATTACATCGTCTTCAAGTATCTTCTGCTTCTATCAACTTTTCTGTACTTGACTGAAGAAGCCTACTGTGTAGGCGAAACGTTTCATAATAAAGATACCTAACTGTTGCATATGTGTCTTACCTAACAACCTGTCGGTATTTTATACCATTTTAATGTTCAATCTGTCAGACACTGCAACACAAGGGTATCTTGGTACAGACCTGCAATCAACTTCGACAACTTCCACTAGTGAGAGGGGCTGGATTTGAGAGGGACCTGACCTCTCAACATCTGAGTTCTTACCTCTCCTAGTGGCCTACGTCTCACCTCTT
Organism: Cherax quadricarinatus; assembly: GCF_038502225.1. NCBI lineage: Eukaryota > Metazoa > Arthropoda > Malacostraca > Decapoda > Parastacidae > Cherax > Cherax quadricarinatus. The sequence continues at coordinate 105,292 of NW_027195283.1, forward strand.
GGCGCTATAAAAAGCTCCATCCTGTCACTTCTTCTCCATATTGTTTCATACTATGGAACAATGCTCTTCTCCAGACTGAGGGACTGACCACCTCAAAACTTTAAGGGTGATGGACTGATTACATCGTCTTCAAGTATCTTCTGCTTCTATCAACTTTTCTGTACTTGACTGAAGAAGCCTACTGTGTAGGCGAAACGTTTCATAATAAAGATACCTAACTGTTGCATATGTGTCTTACCTAACAACCTGTCGGTATTTTATACCATTTTAATGTTCAATCTGTCAGACACTGCAACACAAGGGTATCTTGGTACAGACCTGCAATCAACTTCGACAACTTCCACTAGTGAGAGGGGCTGGATTTGAGAGGGACCTGACCTCTCAACATCTGAGTTCTTACCTCTCCTAGTGGCCTACGTCTCACCTCTTGGCGCTATAAAAAGCTCCATCCTGTCACTTCTTCTCCATATTGTTTCATACTATGGAACAATGCTCTTCTCCAGACTGAGGGACTGACCACCTCAAAACTTTAAGGGTGATGGACTGATTACATCGTCTTCAAGTATCTTCTGCTTCTATCAACTTTTCTGTACTTGACTGAAGAAGCCTACTGTGTAGGCGAAACGTTTCATAATAAAGATACCTAACTGTTGCATATGTGTCTTACCTAACAACCTGTCGGTATTTTATACCATTTTAATGTTCAATCTGTCAGACACTGCAACACAAGGGTATCTTGGTACAGACCTGCAATCAACTTCGACAACTTCCACTAGTGAGAGGGGCTGGATTTGAGAGGGACCTGACCTCTCAACATCTGAGTTCTTACCTCTCCTAGTGGCCTACGTCTCACCTCTTGGCGCTATAAAAAGCTCCATCCTGTCACTTCTTCTCCATATTGTTTCATACTATGGAACAATGCTCTTCTCCAGACTGAGGGACTGACCACCTCAAAACTTTAAGGGTGATGGACTGATTACATCGTCTTCAAGTATCTTCTGCTTCTATCAACTTTTCTGTACTTGACTGAAGAAGCCTACTGTGTAGGCGAAACGTTTCATAATAAAGATACCTAACTGTTGCATATGTGTCTTACCTAACAACCTGTCGGTATTTTATACCATTTTAATGTTCAATCTGTCAGACACTGCAACACAAGGGTATCTTGGTACAGACCTGCAATCAACTTCGACAACTTCCACTAGTGAGAGGGGCTGGATTTGAGAGGGACCTGACCTCTCAACATCTGAGTTCTTACCTCTCCTAGTGGCCTACGTCTCACCTCTTGGCGCTATAAAAAGCTCCATCCTGTCACTTCTTCTCCATATTGTTTCATACTATGGAACAATGCTCTTCTCCAGACTGAGGGACTGACCACCTCAAAACTTTAAGGGTGATGGACTGATTACATCGTCTTCAAGTATCTTCTGCTTCTATCAACTTTTCTGTACTTGACTGAAGATCCAATACAAAGAGGAAGGCGTAAGGAGAGGAGGAGTATGAGGTAATCAGTCCCTCAGCCTGGAGTCGATGTGTTCAGTCCATCAATCTTGTAGAATGTACAGCATAGGGCCGTAGACGTGGCTTATATACTGTAGTGAGGTGACTTGAAGCAGGCGGAGGCGGGGTCATAGTGGTACCATCCACTAGTCGAAGTAGGTCTTTGTCCAAAGGTTGAACAAGCCACTGGATGGCGAAACGTCTACAATAAAGATACCCAGATGTTGCACATGTGTCTTACTCTCATCTTGTCGGTATTATATACCATTCGTACACAACTTGTCAGACACTGCAACATCATGGAATCTTAATTCTGAGGACATGTACATAACCTATGTCCTGGAATTTGTATTGATAAAGCCACTGGATGGCGAAACGTCTACAATAAAGATACCCAGATGTTGCACATGTGTCTTACCCTTCCTCTTTGTATTGGACTGATGAAGCCACTGTGTGGCGAAACGTTTCCTGAATAAAGATTCCCATATGCTGCATAAGTGTCTCAATCTTCACTTTGTCAATGGTCCAAGTCCAAGTCGGACCAAAACGTCGTCGTAAGCTTCTCTCTTTTATGTGCGGGTTATTTGTGTATCGTTCCAGTCACGGTATTGTGCCTTTTTTTGTTATTTAATTCGCGGAACTGGAGCACAGCTCCAATTCCCTAAATCAAGAGCCCCTCACCAACATCAAGGAACCTTCCTTGAGGGGGCCAAATAATGGAAATGGGAAATTCTCTGTATGTTTATCTCAGTAGAAATGAAAGAAAGTAAAATCAGGCTACTTGAAGAATAGTGGACTTCGACACAATATTAAGAGTATCAGATAGAGGAATGGATCCAGGAGTTTTTATTAAAAAAAAATCTCACCAGCTGATTATATAAATGAAATTGTGAGAAACTCTTATGCCACACTGCCAAACGATAAAAATATATGGATGGTGAAATGTTAGCGTAAGTGCTTTATAACTTATATCAAGCCAAAATTCCAATACGCAGTGGTTGTGTGGCACCTTATCTGTACTTTCTTCGAGCTCATTTGCTAGTTCATTTCTGACAGTATTTCATAGCTTCTTTTTCGACTCCTTCATGATAAAGTTGATATGTTAGCCAAGAAGAGTACCCAGAAGGAGAATGTAGAATATAACTTTGGTATAACTGTGTCTAGCATTAGGAATAATATTAGGAGAGAAGTAAATAATGAAAATGATTGTTATAGCAATGCAGTTAGAAGCCTGAGTAGATCTATAACCCACTATGATAACATGAACGTAGATAAGTATGTTTATGGAGCAACTTGCAATGTGAACAGACTGAATGATGTTATAGTGACCAGGCTTAGGCTTACCTGGAGAGAGTTCCGGGGATCAACGCCCCCGCGGCCCGGTCTGTGACCAGGCCTCCTGGTGGATCAGAGCCTGATCAACCAGGCTGTTGCTGCTGGCTGCACGCAAACCAATGTACGAGCCACAGCCCGGCTGGTCAGGAACCGACTTTAGGTGCTTGTCCAGTGCCAGCTTGAAGACTGCCAGGGGTCTGTTGGTAATCCCCCTTATGTATGCTGGGAGGCAGTTGAACAGTCTCGGGCCCCTGACACTTATTGTATGGTCTCTTAACGTGCTAGTGGCACCCCTGCTTTTCAGGGGGGATGTTGCATCATCTGCCAAGTCTTTTGCTTTCGTAGTGAGTGATTTTCGTGTGCAAGTTCGGTACTAGTCCCTCTAGGATTTTCCAGGTGTATATAATCATTAGTTTCTTTTTTTTGAAATACCAGACGTATACTGTGAATTTCACAGACCCAAACTTATGCCTAGAACAGATTAACTCGGTGGCACTCGATGTATGCACAAGGCTTATTCCTCTAAGAAAAAGGAGGAGTAGATGTAAAATAGAAAGAGACAGGCGCTCCCTTTACAGGCGACGGAAAAGAATAACAGAGCGGCTAAAAGAGGTCAATATATCAGAAATGCGCAGGGAGACACTGGTCAGAGAAATAGCAAGCATCGAACTTAAGCTAAAAGAATCCTTTAGGAGTCAGGAATCGCGGGAAGAACTAAAAGCCATAAATGAAATCGAAAGAAACCCAAAGTATTTCTTCTCCTATGCCAAATCAAAATCGAGAACAACGTCCAGTATTGGGCCCCTACTTAAACAAGATGGGTCCTACACAGATGACAGCAAGGAAATGAGTGAGCTACTCAAGTCCCAATATGACTCAGTTTTTAGCAAGCCGCTAACCAGACTGAGAGTCGAAGATCAAAATGAATTTTTTATGAGAGAGCCACAAAATTTGATTAACACAAGCCTATCCGATGTTATCCTGACGCCAAATGACTTCGAACAGGCGATAAATGACATGCCCATGCACTCTGCCCCAGGGCCAGACTCATGGAACTCTGTGTTCATCAAGAACTGCAAGAAGCCCCTATCACGAGCCTTTTCCATCCTATGGAGAGGGAGCATGGACACGGGGGTCGTCCCTCAGTTACTAAAAACAACAGACATAGCCCCATTCCACAAAGGGGGCAGTAAAGCAACAGCAAAGAACTACAGACCAATAGCACTAACATCCCATATCATAAAAATCTTTGAAAGGGTCCTAAGAAGCAAGATCACCACCCATCTAGAAACCCATCAGTTACACAACCCAGGGCAACATGGGTTTAGAACAGGTCGCTCCTGTCTGTCTCAACTACTGGATCACTACGACAAGGTCCTAAATGCACTAGAAGACAAAAAGAATGCAGATGTAATATATACAGACTTTGCAAAAGCCTTCGACAAGTGTGACCATGGCGTAATAGCGCACAAAATGCGCGCTAAAGGAATAACAGGAAAAGTTGGTCGATGGATCTATAATTTCCTCACTAACAGAACACAGAGAGTAGTCGTCAACAGAGTAAAGTCCGAGGCAGCTACGGTGAAAAGCTCTGTTCCACAAGGCACAGTACTAGCTCCCATCTTGTTCCTCATCCTCATATCCGACATAGACAAGGATGTCAGCCACAGCACCGTGTCTTCCTTTGCAGATGACACCCGAATCTGCATGACAGTGTCTTCCATTGCAGACACTGCAAGGCTCCAGGCGGACATCAACCAAATCTTTCAGTGGGCTGCAGAAAACAATATGAAGTTCAACGATGAGAAATTTCAATTACTCAGATATGGTAAACATGAGGAAATTAAATCTTCATCAGAGTACAAAACAAGTTCTGGCCACAAGATAGAGCGAGACACCGACGTCAAGGACCTGGGAGTGATTATGTCGGAGGATCTCACCTTCAAGGACCATAACATTGTATCAATCGCATCTGCTAGAAAAATGACAGGATGGATAATGAGAACCTTCAAAACTAGGGAGGCCAAGCCCATGATGACACTCTTCAGGTCACTTGTTCTATCTAGGCTGGAATATTGCTGCACTCTAACAGCACCTTTCAAGGCAGGTGAAATTGCCGACCTAGAAAATGTACAGAGAACTTTCACGGCGCGCATAACGGAGATAAAACACCTCAATTACTGGGAGCGCTTGAGGTTTCTAAACCTGTATTCCCTGGAACGCAGGAGGGAGAGATACATGATTATATACACCTGGAAAATCCTAGAGGGACTAGTACCGAACTTGCACACGAAAATCACTCACTACGAAAGCAAAAGACTTGGCAGACGATGCACCATCCCCCCAATGAAAAGCAGGGGTGTCACTAGCACGTTAAGAGACCATACAATAAGTGTCAGGGGCCCGAGACTGTTCAACTGCCTCCCAGCACACATAAGGGGGATTACCAACAGACCCCTGGCAGTCTTCAAGCTGGCACTGGACAAGCACCTAAAGTCAGTTCCTGATCAGCCGGGCTGTGGCTCGTACGTTGGTTTGCGTGCAGCCAGCAGCAACAGCCTGGTTGATCAGGCGCTGATCCACCAGGAGGCCTGGTCACAGACCGGGCCGCGGGGGCGTTGACCCCCGAAACTCTCTCCAGGTAAACTCCAGGTAACCTGTAGTTACCAGAGGTCGCAATATACACAACGAGAAGCAATTATTACTACAGAAAAAGCGTCCATCCTCCAAAATTTCCACCAGTCAACTATAGTTATAATATAGCATTTATTGTGGTGGAGACGAAAAAAAAAAACTAGAAACGCTAGATAAAGCGACTGATAAACAAGGGTTGAGGCTCGACCGTTCGTCACTGTAGGAGCTGCCAGAAATCATCGGTTTCTTCAACACGCAAGTTATACTTTTGTATCAATCAAATCACATATTACTCGGGTAGATAATTTCAAGTAGATCCTTCATGTGTTAGCCCAAATCACCGACTAGTATGTTTTAAATACGTGACCCACTGATCAGATCAGATCGACTGGTCCGAACCCTCGACTGGTCCGAACCCTTGATGGTCCGAACCCTTGACTGGTTTCAAACGGATTCGTTGGACAATAGAGCAGACTGTAAACGGATGGGGTTGTAGGCGCCCTTATCAAACACAAACAATAAATATAAATCAGGAACGTACACGGTAAGCTGTCCAATTAGTTAGAAATAGAAATACAAATAGCTAGAGCTTCATTTAAGGAGGTTATTAATAGAGTATTCAAGAGGTTGCTAGTAGAATTACAGTAAATCAACCATTCAAATCATTATGAAGCTCTGTGTAGTCTGCAGTCAGTCCTGCTTAAGCAGGACACAATAGATATCTACCCTCTACCAGGATACACAGCAATTCACAACTGCAGACCAAACCAAGTTGGGGTGGTATTGCAATCTATTACTCTAACCAATTATCTTGTATTAGCACCACTTGCTTTAGTGATGAATATGGGGAATACATTTTTGCTAATTTTACTGTAAAAAACCTTAAGACACCCATAACAATCGGTGCCATTTACCGGATACCTCACACAAACATCCCAAATTTCAGTGAGAAATTAAAGTCACTAATAACAAACAGACAAATGAATAAGCACCACCTACTCTTAGCTGGAGACTTCAACATCAACCTTGGCATACTAGATGATCAGCCTGTAACCGATTTCATCAACAATATGAACACCACAATGGAAATAAATGGTATAAAATACCGACACAATGGAAATATAAACACAAATGCAGTATAATGTGATCCTTTATTGACAACGTTTCACCCACACAGTGGGCTTTTTCAAGTCACACACAGATCTACCTGGGGTGGAAGGTACGGGAGTATTTATAGTCATGTCAGAATGTTGAGGTCAGGTGGAGAATGCTGCATCTGATGATCTACCGGGTGGGGTTATAGAGTCTTGGGTTGCTTGGCAGGGGTATTGGACAAGTTGTAGACCTTCTGCAGTGTTCTATGTTCTTATGTGGGATAGCGATGAAGAAGTTTCTTGGCGAGTGGTTCAGCTATGTTATAGAAGCCATTGTTCTGGTTGAAATTGTTGGTTATAGAGATAAGCGATGATTCCAGGATTCTTCTGTATTGAGTGTTGTCTTCGTTGGCTATAAGTCTTGAGTTTCTGTAGTTAATTAAATGGTTGTGTGAATTGCGATGTTGTACACAGGCATTCCTTGTATCGTCAGTCCTGCTTGCATATTGGTGTTCTGAAATGCGTGTTTGGAGGTCTCTTGATGTTTCGCCCACATATAATGTGTTGCAGTCATTACAAGGAATTATGTATACCCCTGCAGAGGATGGAGGCTTGGAAGAATCCTGGAATCATCGCTTATCTCTATAACCAACAATTTCAACCAGAACAATGGCTTCTATAACATAGCTGAACCACTCGCCAAGAAACTTCTTCATCGCTATCCCACATAAGAACATAGAACACTGCAGAAGGTCTACAACTTGTCCAATACCCCTGCCAAGCAACCCAAGACTCTGTTGTTAGGTAAGACACATATGCAACAGTTAGACAACTTTATTCCGAAACGTTTCGCCTACACAGTAGGCTTCTTCAGTCGAATACAGAAAGTAGGCAGGAACAGTAGAGATGTGAAGACGATGTAATCAGTCCATCACCCTTGAAGTCGTAGAATTTGAGGTTGTCAGTCCCTCGGCCTGGAGAAGTTCAGTTCCATAGTCAGGAACTATCTGAAGATCAAGCGACAGTGCGGAGACTTAAATACTGTCGGAAGGAGAGGTGCAGGGTAGTAGTAGTAGTAGTAGTAGTAGTAGTAGTAGTAGTAGTAGTAGTAGTGAGAGGCCACTGAGAGGTCATGTCCCTCTCAGATCCAACACTTCTCACTTGAAAAGCTTGTCCAAGGTGTTTTCTGTACCAAGATGCCACGTGTTGCAGTGTCTGACAAGATGAACATCAAAATGGTATACAATACCGACAGGTTGTTAGGTAAGACACATATGCAACAGTTAGACAACTTTATTCCGAAACGTTTCGCCTACACAGTAGGCTTCTTCAGTCGAATACAGAAAGTAGGCAGGAACAGTAGAGATGTGAAGACGATGTAATCAGTCCATCACCCTTGAAGTCGTAGAATTTGAGGTTGTCAGTCCCTCGGCCTGGAGAAGTTCAGTTCCATAGTCAGGAACTATCTGAAGATCAAGCGACAGTGCGGAGACTTAAATACTGTCGGAAGGAGAGGTGCAGGGTAGTAGTAGTAGTAGTAGTAGTAGTAGTGAGAGGCCACTGAGAGGTCATGTCCCTCTCAGATCCAACACTTCTCACTTGAAAAGCTTGTCCAAGGTGTTTTCTGTACCAAGATGCCACGTGTTGCAGTGTCTGACAAGATGAACAACCTGTCGGTATTGTATACCATTTTGATGGTCATCTTGTCAGACACTGCAACACGTGGCATCTTGGTACAGAAAACACCTTGGACAAGCTTTTCAAGTGAGAAGTGTTGGATCTGAGAGGGACATGACCTCTCAGTGGCCTCTCACTACTACTACTACTACTACTACTACTACTACTACTACTACTACTACCCTGCACCTCTCCTTCCGACAGTATTTAAGTCTCCGCACTGTCGCTTGATCTTCAGATAGTTCCTGACTATGGAACTGAACTTTTCCAGGCCGAGGGACTGACAACCTCAAATTCTACGACTTCAAGGGTGATGGACTGATTACATCGTCTTCATATCTCTACTGTTCCTGCCTACTTTCTGTATTCGACTGAAGAAGCCTACTGTGTAGGCGAAACGTTTCGGAATAAAGTTGTCTAACTGTTGCATATGTGTCTTACCTAACAACCTGTCGGTATTGTATACCATTTTGATGTTCATCTTGTCAGACACTGCAACACGTGGCATCTTGGTACAGAAAACACCTTGGACAAGCTTTTCAAGTGAGAAGTGTTGGATCTGAGAGGGACATGACCTCTCAGTGGCCTCTCACTACTACTACTACTACTACTACTACTACTACTACTACTACTACTACTACTACTACTACTACTACTACTACTACTACTACCCTGCACCTCTCCTTCCGACAGTATTTAAGTCTCCGCACTGTCGCTTGATCTTCAGATAGTTCCTGACTATGGAACTGAACTTCTCCAGGCCGAGGGACTGACAACCTCAAATTCTACGACTTCAAGGGTGATGGACTGATTACATCGTCTTCACATCTCTACTGTTCCTGCCTACTTTCTGTATTCGACTGAAGAAGCCTACTGTGTAGGCGAAACGTTTCGGAATAAAGTTGTCTAACTGTTGCATATGTGTCTTACCTAACAACCTGTCGGTATTGTATACCATTTTGATGTTCATCTTGTCAGACACTGCAACACGTGGCATCTTGGTACAGAAAACACCTTGGACAAGCTTTTCAAGTGAGAAGTGTTGGATCTGAGAGGGACATGACCTCTCAGTGGCCTCTCACTACTACTACTACTACTACTACTACTACTACTACTACTACTACTACCCTGCACCTCTCCTTCCGACAGTATTTAAGTCTCCGCACTGTCGCTTGATCTTCGGATAGTTCCTGACTATGGAACTGAACTTCTCCAGGCCGAGGGACTGACAACCTCAAATTCTACGACTCCAAGGGTGATGGACTGATTACATCGTCTTCACATCTCTACTGTTCCTGCCTACTTTCTGTATTCGACTGAAGAAGCCTACTGTGTAGGCGAAACGTTTCGGAATAAAGTTGTCTAACTGTTGCATATGTGTCTTACCTAACAACCTGTCGGTATTGTATACCATTTTGATGTTCAACCCAAGACTCTATAACCCCACCCGGTAGATCATCAGATGCAGCATTCTCCACCTGACCTCAACATTCTGACATGACTATAAATACTCTCGTACCTTCCAACCCCAGGTAGATCCGTGTGTGACTTGAAAAAGCCCACTGTGTGGGTGAAACGTTGTCAATAAAGGATCACATTATACTGCATTTGTGTTTATATTTCCATGAACAACACACTTCTCATACCAACAATAACTAAACCAACCAGGCTCACTGAAACAAGTGCAACCATAATAGACCACATATGGACCAATATACTAGCTCCCCTTTAAATCAGGGATAATCACAGATAGCACTACAGACCACTACCCTACCTTCCTCCTGACAAATATTAGTAAACCACCACTTGAATACAACAAAGTTTCATTTAGACTCCATGATGAGGCCTCAATAAGGAAGTTCACAGCTGACCTAGAGACTGTTGACTGGCCTACAGAATTCTCCAAGGCCAATGGTATTGATGACTGGACAGACATTTTTCTTAACAAATTACTTAGACTATACAACAAACATTGTCCTATAAAAACGAAACAGATCACAAACAAACGGCTTGGTTGCCCATGGCTAACCAGCACCATTCTGAAATCCATTGACAAGAAACACCAATATGAAAAGCAATATAGACAGGGCTTAATACATAAAGATATTCTAAAACACTATTCATCAGTTCTCACCAAAGTAATAAAGCCAAACAACTATACTACTCCAGTAGATTCACAGACACTAGAGGCGATATAAAAAAGACCTGGAAAACACTCTCTCAGATTCTAGGGACCCACAAACTGAAAAAAACCAAGAATATTGTCCTAACTAAACCTAATGAAACACCACTACATCCCACTGACACAGCTAACAAGATAAAAGACTTCTTCTCAACCATAGGATCTAATCTCGCCAATAAAATCCCACATACTAGTGCCCATGCCGGGGACTACCTAGATGGGAATTTCCCAAATTCCTTCTATCTTGCACCAACTGAGCCCTCGGAAGTCACCGAGATTATAAAGTCACTTAAAAACAACTCGGGGAATCTGTCTAATGCCCCACCATTACTGTACAAGCGGGCGGCCCATATCCTTTCGCATGCTATTTCATTACTTTTTAACAAGTCACTAGAAACTAGCACCTTCCCGAAACTACTCAAGATGGCACGGGTTACACCAATACATAAAGGTGGTGACCCTACAGACTTAAACAACTATAGGCCAATATCAAACTTACCATTGCTATCCAAAATCTTTGAGAAACTCGTGCACAGGAGACTATATTCATTTATAACAGCACAAAACATACTCAACCCCTGCCAATTTGGATTTAGGAAAAATAAAAGCACTAATGATGCAATCATAAAAATGCTAGATCTGCTTTACACAGCATTGGAAAATAAGGAATATCCACTAGGAATTTTTATTGACCTAAGAAAAGCTTTTGACACAGTAGACCACGACATTCTACTCCACAAACTTGACCATTACGGTATAAGAGGCCATGCGCTTGCTTATTTCAAATCTTACCTTACTAATAGGTATCAGTATGTTACCATTAAAGACTCAGCATCAACAACGCGGCCACTTGATACTGGAGTTCCGCAGGGAAGTGTCCTTGGTCCCCTGCTCTTCCTCATATACATCAATGATCTTCCAAATGTATCCCAACACCTGAAACCCATTCTCTATGCTGACGACATGACTTATGTCATCTCTCACCCTAATCTTGCCACCCTCAACACCATTGTTAACGAGGAGCTGATCAAAATATCGACTTGGATGACAGCCAATAAACTTACGCTTAACACTGACAAAACCTACTATATTATGTTTGGTAGCAGAGCAGGATATGCACAAATTAACATTAAGATCGACAACACTCTAATTACCAGACATAATGAGGGCAAATTCCTAGGCCTATACCTTGACAACAACCTGAATTTCAGCACCCATATCGAACACATAACCAAAAAAGTATCCAAAACAGTTGGGATCCTCTCCAAGATACGATACTATGTGCCGCAAAATGCCCTTCTCACACTATACCACTCACTTATTTATCCATACCTCACCTATGCTATTTGTGCTTGGGGATCAACTGCAGCAACACACCTAAAGCCAATAATAACCCAACAAAAAGCTGCAGTAAGAATAATCACTAAATCCCATCCCTGGCAACACCCCCCCCCCCACTCTTCATAGATCTAAACTTACTCCCTGTTCAGTACATCCACACTTACTACTGTGCAATCTACATCTACAGGACCTTAAACTCCAATATCAACCTTGACCTAAAACGCTTTCTTGATAGTTGTGACAGAACCCACAGGCATAACACCAGACACAAACATCTCTACGACATTCCCCATGTCCGACTAAACCTTTACAAAAATTCAATGTATGTCAAAGGCCCTAAAATCTGGAACACCCTACCTGAGAACTCTAGAACTGCAGACACATTCATCACCTTCAAAACTACCATTAGAAAACATCTTATCTCCCTGATAAACCCCATCAACTAACTACACGAATACCACCTGGTGGTTCACACTTACACTCACTCACCCATTTGAACATAAACAGAAATATTAATCTCAATCTTAAAATAATGAATCCTATGATACTCCAATACTGAAACTATGTACTATGCCAAAACAAAATCATTCACATTGCTAAACTCACAAACTAATATTTAGTCACTTAGCCATAATACCAACTTACCTCATAATTTGTAATATTTTAAAATAAAGAATTAAACTAAGTCTGCCCGGAATGCCTAGCCATGCTAGGCGTTCTAGTTGTACACTCTGTAATCATTATTTAACTACATGTATACCACACAACAACCAAATTCTGTAAATTCAACATTGTAATCTTTATAGAGAATAAACTTTGAATTTGAATTTGAATTTGAATCAAACAAACGGGCTTCCACATGGATAAATTGTCATTTTTGTGGAAATTGGTGTCACGCCCCTTGTGCAGATATCCAAGAACTAGCTACAAGCAGTATTAAAACAGGGAAGTGTTTTTGGGTATGCCCAAATGAGGAAAATCTGTGGACTAAAATCACAAGGGTATTAAAAGAGGATAACATCAAAGCTGCTTTCATAGACAACCTGGAAGCTTTCTACAACAGATGGGAACATAAAAAGTCTGGGCTGAATGGTACTGCTCTTGATACTGGCCATGTAGTCAGAAACTGTAAGGCTGGAGGTGATGTCCTGGTAGTCAGTAAATGTGGGGCTGATAGTGCTGTCCTGGGAGACAGTAATGGTGAAGCTGGAGGTGCTGTCCTGGGACACAGTAATGGTGAAGCTGGAGGTGCTGTCCTGGGAGACAGTAATGGTGAAGCTGGAGGTGCTGTCCTGGGAGACAGTAATGGTGAAGCTGGAGGTGCTGTCCTGGGACACAGTAATGGTGAAGCTGGAGGTGCTGTCCTGGGAGACAGTAATGGTGAAGCTGGAGGTGCTGTCCTGGGAGACAGTAATGGTGAAGCTGGAGGTGCTGTCCTGGGAGACAGTAATGGTGAACCTGGAGGTGCTGTCCTGGGAGACAGTAATGGTGAAGCTGGAGATTTTGTCCAGGTAGTCGGGAATTATACTCAAGAAGGAATACATATAAATGACCTCATAGGGGACAGGAGCCGTAGTGGGGAAACAAGTGTAGTCAAAGATAAGATAAAACCAATATTGCAAACTAGAAATACCACAGGAAATAGCAAACAAGAGGACTCCACTAGCTATAGTGAGGATATATTACCAAAAACAACTGGTGGGAGCTCCATTGTTGGTGCTAGGGAGGATAGGAATAAGACAGGAAAACATGCACGAACAGGGAATACAGTCACAGAAACCCAAGGCAAACAGAAACCAAGCCTGTGCACATACTATGCACTTGGTATCTGCAGACATGGGAAATCTGGAAAAACAGACGGGACGTGCAACTATGACCACCCTAGAAAATGCCATGCCCATATGACAACAGGAAAATGCAAACTCCCTTCCTGTAAGCTTTTTCACCCTGAAATGTGTACCTCTTCAGTACAGGAAAGACTGTGCTATAACTTAAATTGCCAGGCACACCATCTAAAGGGTACAAAAAGATACAAAACATCCAGGCCATGGGAAAACCTGGGTAGCCACAGCCACTCAAGAGGGAGAGGTTTTTTAGTGCCAGGAAGGAAAAAAAACTGGCAGGAAATGGCAGAAATCGTACACCAAATCCAGTCATTCCTGGAGTGGAACCACAGTCGATGGCCTCCACTCCAAACCAACAGATACAGATACTAATGCCGGAGAAAAAATCCCCCCCCCAGTACCAACAATACCACCAGTCCGATGACATTCTTCTTTGCAAATATACAGGGTCTAAAGCCAGCAACAAACAACAAAATACCTTTCATCCATGGACTGCTTGCAGAGGCAAAGGCAATGTTCACGGCTTTCACTGAGACCCACATAAAGGATCACTTGGACAACGAAATATGGATCCCAGGTTACAACCTATACAGATGTGACAGAGTGAACAGGCAAAAGGGGGGGGGGGGGGTTGGCCTGTACATTGCAGAGTCACTTGTTTGCACAGAACTGCTAAATGCCTCAAATGATGTAGTGGAAGTTTTAGCAGTAAAGGTCGAGAACCAAAACCTAGTCATTGTGGTAGTCTACAAGCCTCCACATGCAACATCCCAGCAATTCCAGGAACAGCTGTTAAAAATTGACCACTGTCTGGAAAATCTTCCAGCTCCTGCACCCAACATCTTGCTCCTGGGGGATTTCAGCTTAAGGCACCTAAAATGGAGGAATATAGCAAATAATATTGTTGCAGTAATAACACCAGGAGGCAGCTCTAATGAAAACTCATACTCACACGAGCTTTTAAATCTCTGCACAAAATTCAATTTAAACCAGCAAATAATAGAGCCTACTAGACTGGAGAATACACTAGACCTCATCTTCACTAACAATGATGATCTGATAAGAAATGTCACCATATCAAAAACAATATACTCAGATCACAAATTAATTGAGGTTCAGACATGTATGCGCGGAGCCCCAGACCGAGATAATGAGATGAGTCATGAGGGAGCATTCACCAAATTCAACTTCAATAACAAAAACATAAAGTGGGACCAAGTAAACCAAGTCCTAACCGATATAAGCTGGGAAGATATACTAAGCAACACAGACCCCAACGTATGCCTAGAACAGATTAACTTGGTGGCACTCGATGTATGCACAAGGCTTATTCCTCTAAGAAAAAGGAGGAGTAGATGTAAAATAGAAAGAGACAGGCGCTCCCTTTACAGGCGACGGAAAAGAATAACAGAGCGGCTAAAAGAGGTCAATATATCTGAAATGCGTAGGGAGACACTGGTCAGAGAAATAGCAAGCATCGAACTCAAGCTAAAGGAATCTTATAGGAGTCAGGAATCGCGGGAAGAACTAAAAGCCATAAATGAAATCGAAAGAAACCCAAAGTATTTCTTCTCCTATGCCAAATCAAAGTCGAGAACAACATCCAGTATTGGGCCCCTACTTAAACAAGATGGGTCCTACACAGATGACAGCAAGGAAATGAGTGAGCTACTCAAGACCCAATATGACTCAGTTTTTAGCAAGCCTCTAACCAGACTGAGAGTCGAAGATCAAAATGAATTTTTTATGAGAGAGCCACAAAATTTGTTTAACACAAGCCTATCCGATGTTATCCTGACGCCAAATGACTTCGAACAGGCGATAAATGACATGCCCATGCACTCTGATGACACTCTTCAGGTCGCTTGTTCTATCTAGGCTGGAATATTGCTGCACACTAACAGCACCTTTCAAGGCAGGTGAAATTGCTGACCTAGAAAATGTACAGAGAACCTTCACAGCGCGCATAACGGAGATAAAACACCTCAATTACTGGGAGCGCTTAAAGTTCCTGAACCTGTATTCCCTGGAACGCAGGTGGGAGAGATACATGATTATATACACCTGGAAAATCCTAGAGGGTCTAGTACCGAACTTGCACACGAAAATCACTCACTACGAAAGCAAAAGACTCGGCAGATGATGCAACATCCCCCAATGAAAAGCAGGGGTGTCACTAGCACGTTAAGAGACAGTACAATAAGTGTCAGGGACCCGAGACTGTTCAACTGCCTCCCAGCATACATAAGGGGGATTACCAATAGACCCCTGGCAGTCTTCAAGCTGGCACTGGACAAGCACCTAAACTCGGTACCTGACCAGCCGGGCTGTGGCTCGTACGTTGGATTGCGTGCAGCCAGTAGTAACAGCCTGGTTGATCAGGCTCTGATACACCTAGAGGCCTGGTCACAGACCAGGCTGCGGGGGCGTTGACCCCCGGAACTCTCTCCAGGTAAACTCCAGGTACTCGCTCCCATTCTATTCCTCATCCTCATTTCTGACACAGACAGAGATGTAAGCCATAGCTCTGTGTCTTCCTTTGCGGATGACACCCGGATTACCATGACAGTGACCTCCATTGAAGACGCCGCGAGACTCCAAGCAGACATCAACCAAATCTTCGAATGGGCCACTCAAAACAATATGAAGTTCAACGAGGAGAAATTTCAACTACTCAGATATGGGAAACTTGAAGAAATTAAAAATGTGTCAGTGTATACCGCAAATTCTAACCATACAATAGAGCGGAAAAATAATGTGAAGGACCTGGGAGTGCTTGGGGATCAACTGCAGCAACACACCTAAAGCCAATAATAACCCAACAAAAAGCTGCAGTAAGAATAATCACTAAATCCCATCCCTGGCAACACACCCCCCCCCACTCTTCATAGATCTAAACTTACTCCCTGTTCAGTACATCCACACTTACTACTGTGCAATCTACATCTACAGGACCTTAAACTCCAATATCAACCTTGACCTAAAACGCTTTCTTGATAGTTGTGACAGAACCCACAGGCATAACACCAGACACAAACATCTCTACGACATTCCTCATGTCCGACTAAACCTTTACAAAAATTCAATGTATGTCAAAGGCCCTAAAATCTGGAACACCCTACCTGAGAACTCTAGAACTGCAGACACATTCATCACCTTCAAAACTACCATTAGAAAACATCTTATCTCCCTGATAAACCCCATCAACCAACTACATGAATACCACCTGGTGGTTCACACTTACACTCACTCACCCATTTGACCATAAACAGAAATATTAATCTCAATCTTAAAATAATGAATCCTATGATACTCCAATACTGAAACTATGTACTGTGCCAAAACAAAAGCATTCACATTGCTAAACTCACAAACTAGTATTTAGTCACTTAGCCATAATACCAACTTACCTCATAATTTGTAATATTTTAAAATAAAGAATTAAACTAAGTCTGCCCGAAATGCCTAGCCATGCTAGGCGTTCTAGTGGTACACTCTGTAATCATTATTTAACTACATGTAAACCACACAACAACCAAATTCTGTAAATTCAACATTGTAATCTTTATAGAGAATAAACTTTGAATTTGAATTTGAATTTGAATGTAAACCACACAATAACCAAATTCTGTAAACTCAGCATTGTAATACTTATAGAGAATAAAGTTTGAATTGAATTGAATTGAATTGAAAGTACCACCAATACCACCAATCCGATGACATTCTTCTTTGCAAATATACAGGGTCTAAAGCCAGCAACGAACAACAAAATACCTTTCATCCGTGGACTGCTTGCAGAGGCAAATGCAATGTTCGTGGCTTTCACAGAGACCCACATAGTGGATCACTTGGACAATGAAATATGGATCCCAGGTTACAACCTATACAGATGCGACAGAGTGAACAGGCAAAAGGTGGGGGTTGGCCTGTATATTGCAGAGTCACTTATTTGCACAGAACTGCTAAATTCCTCAAATGATGTAGTTGAAGTTTTAGCAGTAAAGATCAAGAACCAAAATCTGGTTATTGTGGTTGTTTACAAGCCTCCGGATGCAACGTCCCAACAATTCCAGGAACAGCTGTTAAAAATTGACCACTGTCTGGAAAATCTTCCAGCTCCTGCCCCCAACATCTTGCTCCTGGGGGATTTCAACTTTAAGCACCTAAAGTGGAGGAATATAGCAAATAATGTTGTTGCAGTGATAACACAAGGAGGCAGATCAGATGATTGTCCTGATCTATTTTGCCTGCCGTGCACTCTACAGGAGGGGCACCTGTTCATCGGCTTACTTTTAGCCAGCTCTGTTTTTTCCGCTCTGCGGAACATTCTTTATCGGTCTTTGGTGGGAAGCTGGTTGCTGAACTCAGGTTGGGGGGGGGTCCCTCTCTGCTGAGGCTTGGCAAGGGGGTCCACCAGATCTAATTGGAAACTTCAAGTTTATATTTCTGTTTACTAAGGAACTCTCAAGCTGGTCCTAGTGGCATTACAATACAGAGAAGGGAAGCAACCCCAGAGAGGGCTTTGATACCGGAAGTCCTCATGGAGGGGGATTCTCCTTCCAAACAATAACCCCAACTCCCTCTCTCCTCCTCCCTATCTTCCAGATGCCATCACCAATCTTCAATACAGGTAAGTAAAAATGTTATTTTATATTACTATACATAATTAAAGACTATAGCATTTGTTGTGTATGTAAAACTGTAATTAATCTCTATAAAATGTATTTTTTTTGTGAATATTTTTGGGTTTCTGGAACGGATTAATTGTATTTCCATTATTTCTTATGGGAAATATTGCTTCGAATTTCAGACTTTTCGAATTTAGAACTAGCTCCTGGAACGGATTAAGTTCGATTTTTGAGGTTCCACTGTATTATGATCTCGGTTCAAAAATCAAATGAGATTTGAATTTTTCCACCTTAAGTCAATACCTGATCATTTGGGCTGTGGTATATACGTTGGTTTGTGTGCGGCCAGCAGTAACAGCCTGGTTGATCAGACCCTGATTCACCATGAGGCCTGATCACAGACTGGGCCACAGGGATGTTGACCCCAGAAACCCTCTCCAGATATGACTTGAAGCTACTTGCCTAGGGCCAGGCTTCCCTATTGAGCCAAACCAACCAGGCAGTTTGTGCTATTGACCTGCAGGTTCACATATAGTCTCAAAACCTGCCAGATTTGGCACTCATAACTCATACAAGCAAACAAGTGTAAATGCTGTATTGTAGTTTTAATCCATGCTATTTACGTATTCGTATAAATTTTTTTAAACAAAACATTGATGTGTATTATTGATGTACAGTAACATAAATTCTGGTCACACACAGCATCGGGAGTAAGAGGCCAGGATGAGTTCTCGTCGTGCATTGAGTGTCCTTGGTCTACCTGCTCCAGTCGTCACGAAGCTACTCGACTCAGACTTCATATATGATGATGACGTACGAGGCCTAAAACCTGTAGAACTTAGTTTAGGTAATGATTTTGTCAATTTACCAATAATTTCTCTAATTTTCAGTTGTATAATAATTTGATGAATAATTCACAGTGGGTTAAAATTAAATTCTGTTTACTGTCAGTCCTCCCATAACTGTTCATGATTTTTAGAAGTAATTCATTCCCCATTATGAAAAATTTGCAATAACCATAAAATGTAACTATTGTGGCTAATAGATACCATAATTAAAAACATAAAGCACACAATGCATTTTGAATGAACTCTTTCACAACTACTCCTTCACTGTTTTACACTTCTCCAGTTTCAACCAGTACATTCTGAATACACTTTCTAGTTTTGTTTTCACATCCTGTCTTGCATCCTGCAAACACTTGTTAATATCTTCAATTATTATTTTTCATTGCTTTGACTTTCAGGTTAAAATTATTAAAATTTATGACTGTAGGTACTGTATTTTTTCAGTAAAATTTTTATTCCCTAACCACAGTTTCAAGCTCTGCCATTCTAAATGATTGTTATTTATATTCAAATATTATTAATACACATTTAAGGACGTATTATATAAATGAAAAACTTTGATGCTTGACTCACTTGGAAAATGAAAAACAAACTTTACAATCAGTTTGGTGCACATTATTTACATAATCAGGGTAATATAGTACAGTTCTGCACATTTCTATATTTTCTTGGTGTTGTAAATGTACTTGAAAGCACTGGGATAACTAAAAATTTAGTCTGACTATGACAGACTGATCCTTTCAGCATCTGGACTGACTTTGAAGGAGAGTGCTGAGGTGGTGAGGATGTCCACAGTTTCCAGTGCAGAGCAACCGGTGTCTGTACTCCAGATAATTGAAGTAAATCTGTTTAAGCTTTTTGTAAAATATGATTTTCACTTGGGCATAAAAACTAGTTGAATAATATAAGACCTAAATACTGTAGCTGTAGATAAATTTAAAACAGAAAGTACACAAATAAATTTGCAGTTATAGATCAAGAGATGCACAATAAATGTACAAATCTAAAAAGTATCGTATGATTTGCACTTTATTGCTATTCTTTGTATTCAGAAAATTTTGAAATTTTTAGATTTTTCACTTATGAAAGATTGTGGAGGTTTGATCTACAACAGTACCTCTGTGTTTGATGTACAATGTTTCCTCTGTGATACAGTATAGCCTATATGGTATGTCAAGGCTTTCATAGGAATCCTGTTGCAGGATGAGTGTGATGTGTCTCATATTGTCACATTTTGTAAATCTCTGGATGATCTACTGGGTGGGGGCATACCTTTGTGTGCTATTACTGAAATATCTGGAACTCCTGGCATTGGAAAAACTCAACTGTGGTATGTCTTTTTTTGCATTTGAAGGTACTGTAGTGTATGACAATGTAAGATGATAATTCATAGTAGTATACTACACTACATTATCCTGTATGACCCATATTCTTTAGTATTTTTAATAATAATAGTAATAATAAAAAATTATAATATTAATTGATGTAAAAAGGGAGGGCCCAACTTATTTGGCACCCTCTTTTTTGGTGTTCCACATTTTTGATTGCTTTCAATTGAGCTAGTGTTCATTATGTTTGTTGCTTTTGCTGCTTTTCTGCCATTTTTGCAGAACAGTTCCATAAGGGAAGAGTGACCATTGCTATATTCTAAGGAAGTATTGTATCTACTGTGTAATTATTTCACTCTTTTTATCTTTTTTTTTATGCCAAGCTGTATTGAGAACTTAATATCTGTTAGTGTAAACATGTTATCAGGCATTTTAGACATATTCGATAATGAAAAAATGCTCTTTTCCACCTGCCAGTGATTTTTATTTATCACCAAGGGTTGGGGACCTAAGACCCATACAAGCAGGAAGAGCCTTCCCTGTAATTACATACTGTACCGTAATTAGAATGGAGGCTGTGGGATGAGTTAATAAAGCTTTGACTTTATTTCAGCAAATCTTTATAATTGGAGACAAGAATTATTTTTAAGGTTCCTGTTGGGCAAAAAAATTGCCTTGGTAGGGAATTGAGAAATGTAATTTGAATTAATGTTCTGTATAGTAATACTGTATCAGTACTTATTTAATTTGGTTTTTGTGACATTTTCATGTGCCATTGCTCTTACTTCTTCACAAGTTGCAGTACAACTATTATATCTTTCCTAGCTTACAAGCCTGTGTGTCAGTGCAGCTTCCCAGCAGTGTAGGTGGAGTAGGAGGAGAAGCAGTGTTTATAGACACTGAAGGCAGTTTCACTGTGGGAAGGCTAAAAGGTGAGACTCAGGCATTATGTACTGTTATTCAGAGAGGTTTTATATTGTACTGTAAGATGAAAATGGCATTTTATACCTATAGCATTTTTATTGCATGTACAGTATCTTTTAAATACCTGATTAACTATATTTAGTGGTCGCCAGTGCAGATCCTTGAGAGCAATTCTCACTTGTTTCATTTAAGTCTAAAATCCATAGTAAAATAAGGTGTTGTAATTTGAGACAAGGCAGTTCTTGCGTGTAAATTTTGACTATTGTACTATTTGTACCCAGTGTGTTTAGTTGGTGATTATTTATTTACTTCATATTGTTTTACAGTTTTAATTTTTAAAAGTAAAAAGACAGTAAACATGTCATGTTTGACTTCAGTGTAGTTTTTTTTTTTTTAACATATTGGCCATTTCCCACCAAGGCAGGGTGACCCAAAAAGTGAGAAAAACCCAAAAAGAAAGAAAAAACTTTCATCATCATTCAAAAATTTCACCATCTCTCATTCATAATCACTGTCTTTGCAGAAGTGCTCAGATACGACAGCTTAGACGTCCCTCCAAACTGCCAATATCCCAAACCCCTCCTTTAAAGAGCAGGCATTGTACTTTCCATTTCCAGGACTCAAGTCCAGCTAACCGGTTTCCCTAAATCCCTTAACAAAATATTACCCTGCTCACACTCCAGCAGCTCATCAGTTCCCAGAAACCATTCATCTCCATTCATTCCTATCTAACATGCTTGCTGGAAGTCCAAGCCCCTTGCCCAAAAAAACTTTACCCTCTCCCTCCAACCTTTTCGGAGATGACCCCTACCCCGCCTTCCTTCCCCAATAGATTTATGCACTATCCAAGTCATTCTACTTTGTTCCATTCTACCTAAATGATCAAACCACCTCAACAGCCCCTCTTCAGCCCTCTGACTAATACTTTTAGTAGCTCCACACCTCCTAATTTCCACACTACGAATTCTCTGCATAATATTTACACCACACATTGCCCTTAGACACGACATCTCCACTGCCTCCAGCTGCCTCCTCGCTGCAGCATTTACAACCCATGCTTCACACCCATATAAGAACGTTGGTACCACTATACTCTCGTACATTCCCTTCTTTGCCTCCATGGATAACATTCTTTGTCTCCACAGATACCTCAATGCACCACTCACCTTTTTTCCTTCATCAATTCTATGGTTAACCTCATCCTTCATAAACTCATCTGCTGACAAGTCAACTCCCAAATATCTGAAAACATTCACTTCTTCCATACTCCCTCCCTCCAATGTGATATCCAGTTTTTCTTTATCTAAATCATTTGATACCCTCATCACCTTACTCTTATCTATGTTTACTTTCAACTTTCTACCTTTACACACCCTCCCAAACTCGTCACTAGCCTTTGCCACTTTTCTTTAGAATCCCCCAAAAGCACAGTATCATCAGCAAAAAGTAACTGTATCAACTCCCATTTTGTACTGTATTTGATTCCCCATAATTTAATCCCACCCCTCTCCCCAACACCCTAGCATTTACTTCTTTTACAACTCCATCTATAAATATATTAAACAACCATGGAGACATTACACATCCCTGTCTAAGACCTACTTTTACTGGGAAGTAATCTTCCTCTCTCCTACACACCATAACCTGAGCCTCACTATTCTCATAAAAACTTTACAGCATTTAGCAACTCATTACCTATTCCATACACTTGCAACATCTGCCACATTGCTCCCCTATCCATTCTATCATATGCCTTTTCTAAATACTGTTTACATACATGTATATGCTTCAGTGTAAACACTTGATCTACACACCCCCTACCCATTCTAAAGCTTCTTTGCTCATCCTACCCATTTTAAAGCCTCCTTGCTCATCTGCAATCCTGCTCTCTGTCTTACCTCTAATTCTTTCAATAATAACCCTACCATACACTTTACCTGATATACTCAGTAAACTTATTCCCCTGTAATTTTTACGGTCTCTTTTGTCCCCTCTTCCTATTATATAAAGGGATTATACATGCTCTCTGCCAATCCCTAGGTACCTTTCCCTCTTTCATACAACACTATATCTCCCCCTGCTTTTGACATGTCTATCATGATCCCATCAGTTCCAGCTGCTTTACCCCCTTTCATTCTACGTAAGGCTTCATGCACTTCCCCCACACTCACATCCTGCTCTTCTTCACTCCTAAAAAATGTTATACCTCCCTGGCCAGTGTGTGAAATTACTGCCTCCCTTTCTTTATCGACATTTAAAAGTTCCTCAAAATATTCCCACCAACTACTCAATACCTCCAGCTTCCCATGTACTAACTCCCGTACTCTGTTTTTAACTGGCAAATCCATTCGCTCTGTAGGCTTTCTTAACTTGGTTTTCTCACTCCAAAATTTTTTCTTATTCTCAGCAAAATTTCTTGACAGTTCCTCTCTCACTCTATCATTTGCTCTCCTTTTGTGCTCTCTCACCACTCTCTTCACCTTTCTTTTACTCTCCATATAAGTGTAGTATGGTATGAATGTTGTACAGAGAATAAGGAATGAAGAAATTAGGGGATGGTGTGGTGGTACAAAAGATATAATTCAAAGAGCGAAGGCGGAATTATTCAGAACGTTTACTCTTTAGACGAACTGAGGTAAGTTATTATGCTGGATATAAATGTGAAATGATAGAGGGAGGTTGAATACCCAATAGTGCTATAGCCAGCAGGTAAATGGGTAGAGGTTCTTAGCCCCTAATCCCATTCAGCATCTTTTTTTTCTCAGCTACTGTAGCCTTCATGATTTTGTTTGCATTTTCAAGAACTTAAAAAACATGTCTGTAGAGGCTTTATCTATTGTGAAACTGCATTTTTATTATATATTTTGATTTTAATGCAGAATAATAGTTTTTTCTAACTCCTTGGCTGTCTGTTGCCAAAGAAGAAAATGCATTACTGTCATTCATTCAATCACCATCTGTTTTTCCAGAAGTATGTTGACATCACAATTAGATTACTCTCCAACTGTCCAGGAAAAATTAATTTAAATTTATTTTATTTGAGGTGACTTCTTTTATATGTGCTTGCATCCCCTGACATTAGAACCTGGCATGTTTAAGTATGTTGGATTAGAGTAAGTGAACCAAGTGACCTTTGAGATTTGACAGGCTGTTGGAGCATGAACATAGCACTGTAATATCTGTGAAGAGTTTCAAGAAAAGCGATTAGCCAGACGAGTTTTTGAGATACGATATACATTGCCTTCATTTTGTAATGTTGATGGGAATCTTTTCAACGATTTATTGTGTCATGCCTCTGCAAGTAGGGAGACACACTCGGAGAACAATCGATGGTAAATTTATGTCTTCTTCTGGGTCGCCCTGTTTTTTGTGAAAAATGGCTGATGTGCTAAAGGAAGAGTTAAGGATAATGAACTCTATTGATATCTGTAAATATACCCTGTTCTTCATACAGTATAATTTTCTTCATGCTTAAAATGATTTGTATAATGCTATATCTCAATTAAATTTGTAATAAAAATATAAATTGTTTGTTTTTAGACATGGCTACCTCTGCAGTTCATCATGTGCAGACTATCGGCAGTGACTGTGCTGATTTGTCAGGCTTTACTGTTGAATCTATACTAAAGGGAATACATTATTTTAGGTAAAGTACTAAAAAATACTTTTTTTTTTTCTGTAATGATGAATACAGTACTGTTTGCATAAGTACACATGGTGTAAATAAATATACAGTATGTCTAATAGCAAAAGTATGATGGTGGAACCCAGTGACATTGTGAATAGGAAAATGAATTGTTGAATTTTAAGCTTGAAATACTGAGGAAAGTTTGGACCTGTGCCTTTCATTTTTCTTCAGGAAAGTTAACATTTAATATGAGGTGCTATCAAAATGTTCCTGGACACAAATTTTTGTGCACTTTATGAGCAAAATGTGGTAGTGCAGATCACGCTTTATGAAGTAGCATGGCGAGTTTCAGAGCATTTGGTTCTTTTTTTTTTTTTTGTTTGTTGCATTGTAAGTGCAGTGTTGCAATTATTTTGTGTAACAGAATGAAATCTTTGACGAGAAAGAACAGCATTTAGGTGTGTGAAATTCTGTTTCAAACTTGGTAAAATACCTAGTGACTCTCACAAAATGCTTCAGCAAACAATGAAGCAGTGGGTTAGACATAGTGTTTTGAATGGTTTCGTTGACTCAGAGCAGGACAAACGTAAGTTGAATTTGAGGCAAGTGGCTGCAAACTTGTACTTCACTTGCTGGCCAAAAACAGCATGAGAGTTGTTCCCTACCCTCCCTGCTTCCCAGATCTATCCTCCTGTGACTTTTTTTTTCCTTCCCAAAAATAAAAATGGCACTCAAGGGGTGGTATTCAAACAGTTTAGAGTAGATTCAAGCAGAATTGAATACTGTGTTAGATGCCATTAGGAAAGAAGAGTTCCAGAAATGTTTCAAGAAGTACTCTCCCTTACAGTAATCTTCCATGGAGAGTACCTCAAGGGAAACAGCTTCAACTAGGTAGTTAAGTAAGCCTATATATTTTTTCATGGCAGTCCGGGAACTTTTTGATAGCACCTCGTATTTTGTTATTTTTCTCACCAATGTATAATTATATGAAGCAATAGTTCAACCACTATGTATAGAAGACTTAAATTTATGTATGGAAGAAGGAAAGAAATCTGAATTAATATGTTTACAAACAGAAGAGATATATCATGGTGAGGAATGAAAGTACAATATATATAGTGTATTATAGGCAAGCCTTGATATAAGTTGTACCTTTACAAATTCTTAAGCCCTTTATATGTAGAATGCAGTCCTGTTTAATAACCAATAACAATATTAAATTTTTTCACAGATGCCATAGTTATATTGAGGTTTTGGCAGTAATAAGGCACATACCATTACTTCTTCAGTCTCACCCAAAAATACAGCTAATTGTCATTGATTCCATCGCATTTCATTTTCGGCATGATTTTCCTGACATGATGGCTCGAACAGGATTGTTGTGCCGCTTGACTCAAGAACTCATCCAACAAGCAACAAAGTTTAATATTGCAGTAGGTTTTTTCATTCTATTTATTTTTACATTTTTAGTTTATATTTCGATTACATTGTGTCCCAGGACCATAATTTCTAGATGTACCCCTACATGGCAGTCATTTATTGCAATACATACTGTCCTCAGCTAATTTTGCAAACAATTACATTTGGTATATGACAGTAACATAAAATGCTTTTAAATTCTAAATTTTATTGATTATCATTTTTCTTTTTTAACTTGCAGTTTTCCCACTAAGTGTTTTAGGTTAAGTTAAAAAGGGAGGGAGGGTAACAAGCTATCCATTTTAGTTGATTTATATATGAAGTGTGGTTTATAAGAAATAAGAATGGAGGAACACAGCAGAAGACCTACTGGCCTATATAAGGTAGGTCCTTATCAAAATGATCCCTACCCAAAACTACCCAAGAATATCCTCCTATACCCAATGACCTGCTTTCACTGCATTATTTTTTTAGATAATATAAAAATGATTCCAAACTTAAAATAAGTGTACAGTACACTATAATTAATTTAAATCATAGAGTACATACTTGCAGGATTTAAACAGAAGTTTGGAGGCATCACAGATACAATCCTACTTGGTAACTACTGCACCACAGCCAGATTATTGTAATACACAGTAGTTAATATAGGGAGCTGTAACTTCACTAGATCCCAGTGCAAATCATGGACCTTTCATAAGAACATAAGAAAGGAGGAACACTGCAGCAGGCCTGTTGGCCCATACTAGGCAGGTCCTTCACAATCCATCCCACTAACAAAACATTTGCCCAACCCAGTTTTCAATGCCACCCAAGAAATAAACTCTGATAACTCTATCCACTCTCATATGCAAGTCCCACTCAAATCTAACCCCCTCTCACTCATGTCTTTATCCAACCTAAATTTGAAACTACCCAAGGTTTTAGCCTCAATAACCCAACTAGGTAGACTGTTCTACTCATCAACTACCCTATTTCCAAACTAATACTTTCCTATATCCTTTCTAAATCTAAACTTGTCTAATTTGAATCCATTACTGCGGGTTCTCTCTTGGAGAGATATCCTCAAGACCTTATTTATATTCCCTTTATTAATACCCATCTTCCACTTGCTATGTATTAATTTAGTCATTCTATGCTGAATGTTTTCTAACGAATTTATATCCATTCTGTAATATGGAGACCAGAAGTGAGCTGCATAATCTAGGTGAGGCCTTACTAATGATGTATAAAGCTGTAATATAACCACTGAACTTCTGTTGCTTACACTTCTTGATATAAATCCCAGTAATCTGTTTGCCTTATTACGTACGCTTAGGCATTGCTGTCTTTGTTTAAGGTTACTGCTTATCATAACCCCCAAGTCCTTTTTGCAATCTGTATGGCTAAGTTCTACATTATTTAACCTATAAGTGCTAGGATTATGGACACTCCCGAGCTTCAGAACCTCGCATTTATCTACATTGAACTGCATCTGCCGCTTTTCTGACCAGGTATTGAGTTTGTCTAAATCCTCCTGAAGTTCCCTGATATCTACGTTTGAATCAATTATCCTGCCTATCTTTGTGTCATCGGCAAATTTGCTCATTTCACTAGTAATTCCCTCATCAGGATCATTGATATGTATTATAAACAACAATGGGCCACTTGTTACAGATCCCCACTCGGATTTAACCTCATTTATGGACACTTTGCTTCCTGTCTGTGGGCCATGACTCGATCCATGAGAGCACTTTTCCCTCAATGCCATGAGCTGCCACTTTCTTTAACGGTCTTTGGTGCGGAACTCTATCAAAAGCCTTACTAAAATCTAAGTAAATAACATCAAATTCTTTATCGTGATCAACAGCCTCAAAAGCTTTACTGAAGAAAGTTAATAAATTAGTTAGACAAGAACGGCCTCTCGTGAATCCATGCTGAGTACCATTAATCAGATTATGCTTATCCAGATGGCTTCTTATAATCTCAGCTATAATTGACTCTAGTAATTTGCCTACAATTGAGGTCAGGCTTATTGGGCGGTAATTTGATGGTAACGACTTGTCCCCTGCTTTAAAAATAGGAATTACATTAGGCATCTTCCACATATGAGACACTACACCTGTTTGAAGAGATAAATTAAAAATATTAGTTAACCTTTTCAGGGTTTCCGATGTACTAGTACGGCTTACGCACAAGGTTTCTTGTACTCATTCGATCGAAGAAATGGAGCTCTAGCAAAATAGTTATGATTTTTGTCAACTAGTCCACTGGAATTGGCTGAAAATAGGGCTCAAAGTGGGCGAAATCACCAATGCGTAAACATCGTTGAGACCGCTAATTTTGTGAGAGCATGATTCCATAAGTTTTCCATCAAATTTCACACTTTTGGTGTCAATATGATCGGGAAAAGATTCTCTATCTTTTCATAAGAATTTTTTTTTTTTTCCAAAAATTTTTGACCCTGAGAACAAGTTTAGGAGAGGGCCTCTTGACCCCAAAAGGGGTTAATGGTTCATAGAGTTCCATTTTACATTCCTTAAGAACCCTTGAAAAAATCTCATCAGTTCCCGGCGACTTATTTTGTTTCAGTCGGTCTATTTGTTTCATAACCATTTCACTGATGACTGTGATGTTACATAATTTATCTTCTTCAGGCCCACTATAAAAATTAATTACTGGGATATTGTTAGTGTCTTCCTGTGTAAAAACTGAGAGAAAATAATTATTTAACCCTTCCAGGGTCCGTCCCGTAGATCTACGGCTTCATGTTGAGTGTCCAAACCGTAGATCTATGCCAAAATTCTAGCGCCGTCAAATTTAGCGCGAAAGCGCTCATAGGCCTACATGTGAGAGAACGGGTCTGCGTGGTGGGTGTGCGCCATAAACAAAAAATCTAGGCGCCCGCATAGCATTGTGGGAACGCCGGCTCAGTTACCCTTGTTCACCATGCCTCGTCGCAAGTCAGCTCTCACGCCCCGGAAAATTGGGACTCTCCTCTTCCTATCTGATAGTTCTGACACTGATGGAAGTGGAAATGAATATGAATTCTACGGCTTTGATCAGTTAGTGACCGAAAAGAATGACCAGGATATCGATAATAGTGCAGAAAACCCTGACAATCCTCAACCTTCTACCTCTGGTGTGGGCACTTGTGACTCACGGTCGGTTCCTCAACGCAAGAGAAAGCTAATATTTTCGCGTGGCCAGGCCTCTTGACTTCAGTAATGATGATGATAGTGACGTGGATTGTGATTTTATTGCGCTCGACGATCATTCAAGTAGTGATAGTGAGGAATCATATTCACCAGTGAAGCGTTGGTATGTTCGCCGCCGCATGCGCTCGGGTAGTGTACCCTATGCTGTGCCCAGAGGACGGAGTACATCCCAGAGTACATCCCGTGGCCCTACACCAGTTTTAGGTAGTGATAGTGAGGATGATGTGGCTACACTTGGCATGGATAGACCACAGGCATCAGTGGATGGTGGTAGTGGTGATGGTAGTGGCATCGCCATGCGTGACTCACCAGCCCACGCTGGGACCCACGCTGCTGACTCGTCAGTTCAAGGACAAAGCGGAGCGTCAGCCACCAGCCCACCACAACCACAACCACCCGCACAACCAGCCTATGATGTCCAGTATCCACCAGCAAACCGTATGTGGGATTGGCAGCAAAATCCCAATTTTGTTCCCAAGCCTCACCACTTTGATGACTCTCAAAGTGGAATTCTACCTACTTGTCCCCTTGGAACCACGGCCAATGAACTGGAATTCTTTGACCAGCCATTGATGGAAACTATTGTCAGGGAAAGTAATAAGTATTTTGAGTACACCATGGCAAATACGATCATATCACCACAGTCAAGACTACACAGGTGGAAAGAGACGACTGTTGCAGAAATGTGTTTGCTTTTTGCAACAATAATGCTTATGCCTTATGTCTATAAGCATAATATAAAAGCATACTGGTCCACAGATCGGCTAATTTCTACCCCGGTCTTCAGTGAAACCATACCAGTGAACAGGTTTATCTTACTCTTACGTATGTTGCACTTCTCTGACAAAACCAGGCCTGACAGAAGTGACAGGTTATACAAGATTAGAAATGTTTTCATGTATCTCAAACAGAAATTCAGCATATACTTTTATCCATTCAAGAATCTTGTAATTGACGAGTCTTTGATTTTGTTCAAAGGTAGACTGTCATTCAAGCAGTATATACCGAGCAAGAGGAAACGCTTTGGTATAAAACTGTTTGTACTCTGTGACTGTGACAGTGGCCTGGTGTTGGATATTGTTGTATACACGGGAAGTAAAACATTGAAAGATACCAAGATGTTATTGGGTATCTCAGGTGACGTAGTGAGAAACATGATGGCACCTTATCTTGGTAAGGGGCATACATTATATACCGATAACTGGTACACAAGCCCATTACTCAGTGATTTCATGCGAGTGAACAAGACAGATGTGTGTGGCACAGTGCGTTCTAATCGTAAACATATGCCCAGGCTCAACGCAGGTGCTCGTGGTGATGACGTGCAGGTGTTTACTGCCAATGACATCATGGCATTACGGTGGCATGACAAACGAGATGTCACATTGTTGACAACCATTCACCGTAATGAAATGCAAGACAGTGGCAAAGTTGATCGAGTGACTAATGAACGTATTCGAAAACCAGTGACAGTGATTGATTATACACAAAACATGCGCTTGGTTGACAAATGTGACATGCAGATTGGTTTTGTTGACTGTGTTCGTAAGAGTTACAAGTGGTACATGAAACTTTTCTTTCATCTCATGGACATTTCTATGCTCAATGCATATAATATGTACCAAATAAAGACTGGCAACAGACCACTGTATGGTGAATTTTGTTTGTCTGTTGTCAGACAACTCATAATGAAGTACCAGGTAAGAACACCTGCTATACAACAAGGTCCTCGAATTACTCAGGATATACCCAAGCGTTTGAGGAGGGAAGGTGATCATTTCATAATACAGCTTCCTTCAACTCAGAAGAAATTTGCTCAGAAGAGATGCATCGTCTGTGCACAAACAAAACAACGGCAACAAAGACGCAAAGACACTCGGTTTGTGTGAGGAATGTAAGGTGCCTCTGTGCATGGTGCCTTGTTTCAAGGAGTTCCACAAGCTCCAGCAGTTCTAAAACCATGTCCAGTGATTGTAAATATATGATAGAACATTAGTATTATACAAGATTTGTGCATGTTTATTGTAATAAACAACAGTGGTAAACAATAATATGATAATAACTTTAGTGCGGTTATTGTGTTCAATACAGTGAGTTTATATATATACATTATATACAGTATTGGTCTCTCAGGCCCCAAATGTTAGTAGGAATAGAAAAAAATTGGAAAAGAAAAGAAAAAACTTAAAAAACCGCTAAATAATGTAATGAGCGTATGTGGAATTCGTCAATGTTGCCGGCACCACATCATGTTTGACAAACTTCTTGGCACTGTATCTTGGTAAGTACTGATCAGATTTTTTTTTTTGTCTTATTATCTTCACAAAAATATGCTCTTTAATTCTGTAAGAAAAAATAATTTTTTTTTTTTTTTTTTCAAAATTTCTTGGACACTGGAGCACCACTTCAGATTTTGGCCTTGGACTCTGAAGGGGTTAAAATCGAGCCCATTTCATTCTCTTTGTCAGTAAGATGCCCATAGTTATTTTTTGGGGGACCTATCTTATCTCTAACTTTTGTTCTATACACATGGAAAAAACTTTTTGGGTTAGTTTTCGAATCCCTAACAAGTTTAATTTCATAGTACCGTTAGCTTTTCTTATCCCCTTTTTAGCATTCCTCTTAATGTCAATATACTGATTCATAAGATGATCCTCACCTCTTTTGATACGCCTGTAAGTTCCTTTCTCATGTCCTAAAAGATATTTGAGCCTACTATTCATCCATTTTGGGTCATTTCTATTTGATCTAATTTCTTTATACGGGATAAATGTACTACCGTCCTGCCAGATGACTGTGAAACAAAAACCTGTAACTGTTTTGCATGATGGTAGGATTGCTGGTTTCTTTTTCTGTCTCATAAATACGCTAGATAACAGGGATATCTTGCTACTCCTACTTACACTTTGGTCACACTTCACAGACACGCACATGCATATATATATACATACATCTAGGTTTTTCTCCTTTTTCTAAATAGCTCTTGTTCTTCTTTATTTCTTCTATTGTCCATGGGGAAGTGGAAAAGAATCTTTCCTCCGTAAGCCATGCATGTCGTATGAGGCGACTAAAATGCCGGGAGCAATGGGCTAGTAACCCCTTCTCCTGTAGACATTTACTAAAAAAAAGAAAAAAAACTTTATAAAACTGGGATGCTTAAATGTGCGTGGATGTAGTGCGGATGACAAGAAACAGATGATTGCTGATGTTATGAATGAAAAGAAGTTGGATGTCCTGGCCCTAAGCGAAACAAAGCTGAAGGGGGTAGGAGAGTTTCAGTGGGGGGAAATAAATGGGATTAAATCTGGAGTATCTGAGAGAGTTAGAGCAAAGGAAGGGGTAGCAGTAATGTTAAATGATCAGTTATGGAAGGAGAAAAGAGAATATGAATGTGTAAATTCAAGAATTATGTGGATTAAAGTAAAGGTTGGATGATGCGAGAAGTGGGTCATAATAAGCGTGTATGCACCTGGAGAAGAGAGGAATGCAGAGGAGAGAGAGAGATTTTGGGAGATGTTAAGTGAATGTATAGGAGCCTTTGAACCAAGTGAGAGATTAATTGTGGTAGGGGACCTGAATGCTAAAGTGGGAGAAACTTTTAGAGAGGGTGTGGTAGGTAAGTTTGGGGTGCCAGGTGTAAATGATAATGGGAGCCCTTTGATTGAACTTTGTATAGAAAGGGGTTTAGTTATAGGTAATACATATTTTAAGAAAAAGAGGATAAATAAGTATACAAGATATGATGTAGGGCGAAATGACAGTAGTTTGTTGGATTATGTATTGGTAGATAAAAGACTGTTGAGTAGACTTCAGGATGTACATGTTTATAGAGGGGCCACACATATATCAGATCACTTTCTAGTTGTAGCTACACTGAGAGAAAAAGGTAGATGGGATACAAGGAGAATAGAAGCATCAGGGAAGAGAGAGGTGAAGGTTTATAAACTAAAAGAGGAGGCAGTTAGGGTAAGATATAAACAGCTATTGGAGGATAGATGGGCTAATGAGAGCATAGGCAATGGGGTCGAAGAGGTATGGGGTAGGTTTAAAAATGTAGTGTTAGAGTGTTCAGTAGAAGTTTGTGGTTACAGGAAAGTGAGTGCAGGAGGGAAGAGGAGCGATTGGTGGAATGATGATGTAAAGAGAGTAGTAAGGGAGAAAAAGTTAGCATATGAGAAGTTTTTACAAAGTAGAAGTGATGCAAGGAGGGAAGAGTATATAGAGAAAAAGAGAGAGGTTAAGAGAGTGGTGAAGCAATGTAAAAAGAGAGCAAATGAGAGAGTGGGTGAGATGTTATCAACAAATTTTGTTGAAAATAAGAAAAAGTTTTGGAGTGAGATTAACAAGTTAAGAAAGCCTAGAGAACAAATGGATTTGTCAGTTAAAAATAGGAGAGGAGAGTTATTAAATGGAGAGTTAGAGGTATTGGGAAGATGGAGGGAATATTTTGAGGAATTGTTAAATGTTGATGAAGATAGGGAAGCTGTGATTTCGTGTATAGGGCAAGGAGGAATAACATCTTGTAGGAGTGAGGAAGAGCCAGTTGTGAGTGGGGGGGAAGTTCGTGAGGCAGTAGGTAAAATGAAAGGGGGTAAGGCAGCCGGGATTGATGGGATAAAGATAGAAATGTTAAAAGCAGGTGGGGATATAGTTTTGGAGTGGTTGGTGCAATTATTTAATAAATGTATGGAAGAGGGTAAGGTACCTAGGGATTGGCAGAGAGCATGCATAGTTCCTTTGTATAAAGGCAAAGGGGATAAAAGAGAGTGCAAAAATTATAGGGGGATAAGTCTGTTGAGTATACCTGGTAAAGTGTATGGTAGAGTTATAATTGAAAGAATTAAGAGTAAGACGGAGAATAGGATAGCAGATGAACAAGGAGGCTTTAGGAAAGGTAGGGGGTGTGTGGACCAGGTGTTTACAGTGAAACATGTTAGTGAACAGTATTTGGATAAGGCTAAAGAGGTCTTTGTGGCATTTATGGATTTGGAAAAGGCGTATGACAGGGTGGATAGGGGGGCAATGTGGCAGATGTTGCAAGTGTATGGTGTAGGAGGTAGGTTACTGAAAGCAGTGAAGAGTTTTTACGAGGATAGTGAGGCTCAAGTTAGAGTATGTAGGAAAGAGGGAAATTTTTTTCCAAGTAAAAGTAGGCCTTAGACAAGGATGTGTGATGTCACCGTGGTTGTTTAATATATTTATAGATGGGGTTGTAAGAGAAGCAAATGCGAGGGTCTTGGCAAGAGGCGTGGAGTTAAAAGATAAAGAATCACACACAAAGTGGGAGTTGTCACAGCTGCTCTTTGCTGATGACACTGTGCTCTTGGGAGATTCTGAAGAGAAGTTGCAGAGATTGGTGGATGAATTTGGTAGGGTGTGCAAAAGAAGAAAATTAAAGGTGAATACAGGAAAGAGTAAGGTTATGAGGATAACAAAAAGATTAGGTGATGAAAGATTGGATATCAGATTGGAGGGAGAGAGTGTGGAGGAGGTGAATGTATTCAGATATTTGGGAGTGGACGTGTCAGCGGATGGGTCTATGAAAGATGAGGTGAATCATAGAATTGATGAGGGAAAAAGAGTGAGTGGTGCACTTAGGAGTCTGTGGAGACAAAGAACTTTGTCCTTGGAGGCAAAGAGGGGAATGTATGAGAGTATAGTTTTACCAACGCTCTTATATGGGTGTGAAGCGTGGGTGATGAATGTTGCAGCGAGGAGAAGGCTGGAGGCA
The DNA here is from genome assembly GCF_038502225.1 of Cherax quadricarinatus. Lineage (NCBI taxonomy): Eukaryota > Metazoa > Arthropoda > Malacostraca > Decapoda > Parastacidae > Cherax > Cherax quadricarinatus. The sequence continues at coordinate 140,602 of NW_027195283.1, forward strand.
ATGGAGATGTCATGTCTGAGGGCAATGTGTGGTGTGAATATAATGCAGAGAATTCGTAGTTTGGAAGTTAGGAGGAGGTGCGGGATTACCAAAACTGTTGTCCAGAGGGCTAAGGAAGGGTTGTTGAGGTGGTTCGGACATGTAGAGAGAATGGAGCGAAACAGAATGACTTCAAGAGTGTATCAGTCTGTAGTGGAAGGAAGGCGGGGTAGGGGTCGGCCTAGGAAAGGTTGGAGGGAGGGGGTAAAGGAGGTTTTGTGTGCGAGGGGCTTGGACTTCCAGCAGGCATGTGTGAGCGTGTTTGATAGGAGTGAATGGAGACAAATGGTTTTTAATACTTGACGTGCTGTTGGAGTGTGAGCAAAGTAACATTTATGAAGGGATTCAGGGAAACCGGCAGGCCGGACTTGAGTCCTGGAGATGGGAAGTACAGTGCCTGCACTCTGAAGGAGGGGTGTTAATGTTGCAGTTTAAAAACTGTAGTGTAAAGCACCCTTCTGGCAAGACAGTGATGGAGTGAATGATGGTGAAAGTTTTTCTTTTTCTGGCCACCCTGCCTTGGTGGGAATCGGCCAGTGTGATAATAAATAAAAAAAAAATGTTCTTTGGGCAGCATGTATAGTGTTCAGAAAACTGTTATATTGATAGCTCTCTTCCTTACCCCAGTCAACAGATAAGTGTTCCCTAAGCCCATTGTAATCTGCTAAGCGAAAATCTGGGACTGTTACTGAGTTATCCCTACTGTCACACTTCCATTCAATGCTAAAGGTAATTGATTTGTGGTCGCTAGCACCAAGTTCCTCTGAAATTTCTAAATTATTAACAAGGGATTCCTTGTTTGCCAGAACCAAGTTAAGCAGGTTATTTCCCCTTGTAGGTTCTGTCACAAACTGCTTCAAAAAACAATCCTGAACTAATTCTAAAAAGTTGTTAGATTCTAAATTCCCAGTCAGAAAATTCCAATCAATATTACTAAAGTTAAAGTCCCCTAGAATTACAATATTATCATGCCTTGTGGCCTTAACAATTTCCTCCCGGAGCAGTCTTCCTCGGTCTCTATCCAAATTTGGGGGACGGTATATCACACCTAAAATAAATTTTTCATGCCCCTCTGAAAATTCTATCCAAACAGACTCAGTATGTGTTTCAGACTTTATACCCATTTTTATGCAACAATTTAAACGATCACGGACATAGAGTGCTACCCCACCCTCCTTCCCAATACTTCTGTCTACTTGGAACAATTTAAAACCCTGAATGTGACATTCAGCTTGCATGTACCCTATTTTTCATATTAAACCATGTCTCGTTTATGGCAAAAACGTCAGTGTTACTCACACTTGGAACTAATCTCGATTCGTCCATCTTATTTCTCGCACTACGACTATTAGTATAATATATTTTTAGAAACCCTTCCTTCTCTTTTTTCTTCCTGCTGATTTCTGTTCTTCCACTATGCCTGTTACTCTCCTTATCACCTAATGCCATTGGCTTTCCTATGTTCACCAATAACTCTATGTCATTCTGCCTATAACTGGTTTCATTAAAACTCACACTATCTCTACACTCAGAATACACTGATTTTCCACGAAAACCCATACCACTGTCTATTTCTGGTTTAAAGACCTAACAGCTCCCTCCACTGCATTGGCCAGTGCTCTCACCCCAAACCTTTCGGTGATGCCTGTTATTTCAGGATGCTAAGTTATTGAGCCTGCCTTGGATTAAATTTGTAAATAATCTGTAAAAAAAAGATGACAGGTTAACTAGGCTGCCAGCCTATCGTAACCCCTTTTCACAGTCACTTGCCCACTACAGTAACTGAGCCATAGTAACCTTTTAATGAATACATATACCCAACTAACATTTAATGAATACATATACCCAACTAACATTTAATGAATACATATACCCAACTAACATTCAGATGCAGAGAATTCCTCTGTGGCACAGGTGTTTGGTTATTTCAATGAACTTCCTCTTTTGTTTTGTTTGAGATCAATGTTGAATGTGGAGCTACAGTACATGTATATGTACTTTCATTGACCTTCAGCCTCAATCATCAAATCTCATTTCTTCTCATAGTTGGCCTTTTTCATTGAATTTCCTTTCCTTGGATTGAATCTAATTGCCTCCCATTCTTTCAGGTGCTGTATGATAAAACTTTGGGTTTAGCACACCACTCTCACTTTAACAAACTATTCTTAAAATATTAATTTTTGATATAAAAGGACTTTCAGATGCATCAAATACATCATTTTACTCATATAGTAGTTTCACCAACATATTGATAATCAATTCTTGACATTCTATTTTTTTTTATTTCTCCACATACTAGGGACACCAGATGTTCTTGCTTATCTCCATTATATTAGAAATTCTGATTGGCTTCAAAATACATGGATTATTTTTTCATCACTCTCCTTGATTGTCTTAAGTTTTCTTTTCAGTCCGGTAGCTGTTCTACATTGTACCTTGGGGTCTCAGTAACTTATTTAATTCTCCCTCATTATTTCCACTTTTTTTTTCCTGTTGTGCACCAGAACTTTTCAAGATGGCTTGATATGCTGGGGAAGAGGGGTCTTGATCTAAGCAACTTGAGCTGCCCTTTATTTCATTGGATTGTACCTGATTATCTTCTATTTCCCAGGCACTGTATGCCCCCTCCAGCTTTAGTGCTTCCCCATGATAATGATAATTGTGCATCAAAGAAAATTATTTTTATCATTCTGTTAATGAGCAGATTACTTCCTCCTAGGCATTAGGTTGGTAGACAGCAACTGCCCAGGGAGGTACTACTGTCCTGCCAAGTGAGTGTAAAATGGAAACCTATAATTATTTTACATGATGGTAGGATTACTGGTGTCTTTTTTCTGTCTCATAAACATGCAGGATATCAGGTCCGTCTTGCTACTTCTACTTACACTTAGGTCACACTGCACATGCATAGATAAGCCTATATATACAAATGCCCCTCTGAGCTTTCTTCTATTTATTTACTAGTTCTTGTTCTTGTTTATTTCTTATCTCCATGGAAAAGTGGAACAGAATTCTTTCTCAGTAAGCCATGCATGTCATAAGAGTAGACTAAAATGCCAGGACTAAGGGGCTAGTAACCCCTTCTGTATACACAGTGGACCTCCGGTTTTCAGCCGGTGTAGAAATAGTACTTCGAGCACTTTTTTCAGCAAAACTTCCCCCTGGGTTTCATACATCCGCTCGGAAATCGTTGATACCAGATGCGTCTGCCTAGGCTACTCATACGTTCGTGACTCACTCTTGGGCACATCAAATGTCTTATTTTACATTAATAAAGACATTTTCATCTATGATATTTTCTTCAAAATTATATAAGAAACACGTTACATAGCATATAAACATGCGATGATTATATGCTATCGAGGGGTCAGTGGAGGGTAAACATTATGTTTTCTCTGGTCCAGCTTCAGAGAAAACTTGTATGAATCTGTATTGCCCAGTAACTGCCCTTAATACATAAGGCTTTTGTTTACAATTCTTGGCATGAATTATTCATTACTTCTCCCTTTGTTTATGATGGCTTGTAAAGGTAGTTGTTAGAAACGATTAAACTCAGTGAACATGGTATGCCGATGGTAATAATATGGCTTTAGGCCGCAGTGTATGTAGCCAGTACGTATACACCTAGGATATACAGTGGACCCCCGGTTAACGATTTTAATCCGTGCAAGAGGGCTCATCGTTATGCGAAATAATCGTTATGCGAATCAATTTTCCCCATAAGAAATAATGGAAATAAAATTAATCCGTGCAAGACGCCCAAAAGTATGAAAAAAAATTTTTTTTACCACATGAAATGTTAATTTTAATACACACAAACTGAAAAAGGCATGCACAATTAAATGACACTTACTTTTATTGAAGATCTGGTGATGATTGATGGGATGGGAGGAGGGGAGAGAGTGTGTTAGTGTTTAGAAGGGGAATCCCCTTCCATTAGGACTTGAGGTAGTAAGTCCTTTTCTGGGGTTACTTCCCTTCTTCTTTTAATGCCACTAGGGCCAGCTTCAGAGTCACTGGACTTCTTTCGCACAAGATATCTGTCCATAGTGGCCTGTACCTCTCGTTCCTTTATGACTTGCCTAAAGTGTTTCACAACATTGTCAGTGTAATAATCACCAGCACGGCTTGCAATAGCTGTGTGAGGGTGATTTTCATCCATGAAGGTTTGCACTTCAAGCCACTTTGCACAGATTTCCTTAATCTTTGAAGTAGGCAACTTCTTCAATTTCTCTCTCCCCTCCTCCGAAGCAATTTCCTCAGGTGTGGCCTCTTGCTGTTGAAGTTGATCTAGCAGCTCATCAGTGGTTAGTTCTTCATTGTCCTCCTCCACCAACTCTTCCACATCCTCCCCACTAACCTCCAACCCCAAGGACTTTCCCAATGCCACAATGGATTCCTCAACTGGCACAGGATTCTCAGGGTTAGCCTCAAACCCTTCAAAATCCCTTTTGTCTACACATTCTGGCCACAGTTTCTTCCAAGCAGAGTTCAAGGTCCTCTTTGTCACTTCCTCCCAAGCCTTACCTATAAGGTTTACACAATTGAGGATATTAAAGTGATCTCTCCAAAACTCTCTTAGAGTCAGTTGAGTTTCTGAGGTCATTACAAAGCACCTTTCAAACAGAGCTTTTGTGTACAGTTTCTTGAAGTTGGAAATAACCTGCTGGTCCATGGGCTGCAGGAGAGGAGTGGTATTAGGAGGCAAAAACTTCACCTTAATGAAGCTCATGTCCCCATAAAGTCGCTCTGACACGTCTGTAGGATGACCAGGGGCATTGTCTAACACCAGGAGGCACTTAAGTTCTAATTTCTTTTCAGTTAGGTAATTTTTCACATTGGGGGCAAATGCATGGTGTAACCAGTTATAGAAAAATTCCCTAGTGACCCATGCCTTACTGTTTGCCCTCCACAGCACACACAAATTATCCTTGAGGACATTCTTTTGCCTGAACGCTCTGGGAGTTTCAGAGTGATACACTAATAAAGGCTTCACTTTGCAATCACCAGTAGCATTGGCACACATCAACAAAGTAAGCCTGTCTTTCATAGGCTTATGTCCTGGGAGTGCCTTTTCCTCCTGAGTAATGTAGGTCCTGCTTGGCATTTTCTTCCAGAACAGGCCTGTTTCATCACAATTAAACACTTGTTCAGGTTTCAGTCCTTCAGTTTCTATGTACTCCTTGAATTCCTGCACATATTTTTCAGCCGCTTTGTGGTCCGAACTGGCAGCCTCACCATGCCTTATCACACTATGGATGCCACTACGCTTCTTAAATCTCTCAAACCAACCTTTGCTGGCCTTAAATTCACTCACATCATCACTAGTTGCAGGCATTTTTTTAATTAAATCGTCATGCAACTTCCTAGCCTTTTCACATATGATCGCTTGAGAGACGCTATCTCCTGCTATCTGTTTTTCATTTATCCACACCAATAAGAGTCTCTCAACATCTTCCATCAATTGCGATCTTTGTTTCGAAAACACAGTTGAACCTTTGGCAAGAACAGCTTCCTTGATTGTCTTTCTGGTGCCCACAATAGTAGCGATGGTTGATTGGGGTTTCTTGTACAGCTTGACTAGGTCGGCTATACGCACTCCACTTTCATACTTATCAATTATCTCTTTCTTCATCTCTATAGTAATTCTTACCCTTTGAGGTGTAGGGTTGGCACTAGAAGCTTTCTTGGGGCCCATGGTCACTTATTTTCCAGAAACAGCACCGAAAATACTGTAATAATACGAAATATTCCGAGTGTATGCTTGGATGTTACCGCGGAGGCTGGCTGGTAAACAATGGGACGGAGCGGCACATGTGAGGCTGGCTGAGGGCACATTGGACGCGTCTCGGACGAAAATCGGTATGCGGGTTTTTAATCGGTATGCGGGGCAAAAATTTTCCGATAAAAGTAATCGTTATGCGGAAAAATCGCTATGCGATGCCATCGTTATGCGGGGGTCCACTGTAGTCTGCCTGGGACTAAAAATAAATACTACTTGCCAACAAGAGTCTTCAATAAAGGTATGTAATGTTCATTTATCATTAAAATTAGTCATTTATATTTATTTCTCATTGTTTTCTGTATGTAAAACTATAGTTATTTTCATAAAATGTAATTTTTGTTAATATTTTTTGGTGTCTGAAATGGATTAATTGGATTTACATTATTTCTTATGGGAAATATTACTTCGGTTTTCGGCCATTTCGGATTTCAGCCAACCTTCTGGAACAAATTAATTATGAAAACCAGGGGTCTGCTGTATTACTAAATTTATAAGGAGAAACTTTCGTTTTTTCCTCTTGGGCCACCCTGCCTCGGTGGGATATGGCCAGTTTGTTGAAAGAGGATGATTACCTTGAAAATTCAGCAGTATGCTTGCAATAATAATAATGGTCTGACACCTTTCTTATGGCTTGTTTATGTCTTTTTACATTGTATGTATTGTTTCTGTATTAAATACATACAGTAGGGCCCCACTTATATGGAAGGTTAGGTTCCAGGCTACCACCGTAAAGTGGAACACCCATTTTTTCCACTTATAAATGCATATAAATACTAGATAACAAGTTTACATTAACATATACTATTAAGTTAGCAATAGAACTAAGCATTAAAAAACAATAAAAAAGTAAAATACACATATAGTACACTCATTACTCGCCTTAAAATATTTGTAGTCTTAATCTAGGGTGAGATGAGTAGTATTTATTGCAAGAAATCAAGTGTGAATGTATGGTAGCCAGGCAGGTCACCACACCCACACATAATATTCTATAACATTTAAGCATCCTAGAGTGATAAAATGCATATACAGTTCACTCATTACTTACCTTAAAATATTTGAAGTCATAATATAGGGTCAGAGGTGAGTAAACTAGATAAAACGAATAAATGAGAGAGAGAGAGAGAGAGAGTGTGAGAGAGAGAGTGTGAGAGAGAGAGTGTGAGAGAGAGAGTGTGAGAGAGAGTGTGAGAGAGAGAGAGTGTGAGAGAGAGAGTGTGAGAGAGAGAGTGTGAGAGAGTGTGAGAGAGAGAGAGTGAGAGAGAGAGTGTGAGAGAGAGTGTGTGAGAGAGTGTGAGAGAGAGAGAGTGTGAGAGAGAGAGAGAGAGAGAGAGTGTGAGTGTGTGTGTGTGTGTGTGTGTGTGTGTGTGTGTGTGTGTGTGTGTGTGTGTGTGTGTGTGTGTGAGTGTGAGTGAGTGAAGACGTGTCACCGTGTGCTCCACAAACTTTCTTAATATTACTTAAATACGAGGGTTGGTGAGGATAAAAACTGTTCAGTGACGTAGTACTACTTACAACACATTAGTACAAGTAAGCCAACTCCTCCACTGAAGTGAATATAAGCAATATCAGTGATATTAAGTGTGGTATGGTGTAGACATGGTGTGAGGGGACAGCGGCAGGCCTTAGGAGTGTCTTCACTATTGCCTTCAGAGTGAGCGTCTAATATTATATGTGTTTTGTGCTATGTACTAGCATCTGGTGCTTTATAACAATGTGGCTGGTACAATGCAACACAGTGATTTGTGTAACATCTTCCTTTAGTGGAAAAGTGGATAGCATAAACAGTGTTTATTAAGTGATAGTGAGAAGGCAACACTTCAGCTAGTGGCCCACTGCCGCCCGCCCTCACTACCCACCGGTATAAACACCCCCACCCACCCACACTCCACCCTACCCACGACATCACCACCCACCCTCTCTCTCTCCTGCGAACTTCAAACCTACAAGCTCCTCTGGGATGACTTCACACCGCAAAATAGCAAGATTATCTACGCTATCTGGCTATTGTCCCAGTAGATACTGCAGTGTTTGTGGGTATACCACAAGGGACAAAGATCTTCTTGGATGTAAGGAGCCTACTTGTTCCAACTACTGCCACACAGATTGCATTCCAGAAGGAGAATTTTGTTGCAGCCAGGTTGAAAATTTCAGAAAATTTAAGGATATCCATAATCCTGTGGTATATGAGGAAGGTTCAGAAGTCCTACCTCAGGGACTCCTGTCCAAAGATCAAGACTGCCCTCTTGGGCTGTGTTGTAAAGTTGCAGCTAAGATAATCCATCACAGGGAAGCACTTCATGAGCTCCTCAAATCATTAGATAACCTACAAGCTATTGTAGAAGGCCAGTGCAAGCCTGCATCAAGTGACGTAAGCTGCTCAGCTGATGGCGACACTATTGACAAAGACTGGAAGTCCCACACTGAGCTTAACTCAGGGGTAAACGACTGGTGGAATTCTGTCATTGCTAAGGTCCCACAGACTGACAGAGTTCAAAACACTACCTTTGGGAATTCTAACACAATTCCTCTGACCACCACAGAGGGAACAAATCCTCTTCCCAGCAACGTGGGAAGCCTTGGATCTGTTAATTCTCCTACACCTGACATCTCTGCTTCAGCCACTGCCAGTCTACTTGACAGTGCATATACCATCTCTGATCCTACACCTGTCAGCACACCTGCCAATACTATTCTAGAATCTGGTAGTAGTGCTTCGACAGCAAGTTCTGAGCCAGGAGCTTCTCCACCAGAGAACGGTGCAGTTAGTGATCAGGGAACTATCACTGCACCTGATCACCTACTGCGCCGAAGTACGAACAGCAGGGACACATCTGTCAGAACTGGTAGAGGGCGGGGTAGAGGACGTGGAGGAGGACGTGGAGGAGGAAGACATCTACAGCAGTCTCACCCTCCACTAACACAGTTCCAGCGGCAGAATCTGAGGACAAATCTGCAAAACACAGGAGGTGCAACGAATCCTAGTCCACCCTCCCAGGCACCTAGGCTGTGCTCTCGCTGTCACCGGAAGGGGCACTCTGCCAACAACTGCCTGCGAGATACCAGGTGTAATTACTGCTACAAGAAAGGACATAAGGAGGACCAGTGTCGGAAGAAAAAGGAACTTGACAGACAGGGCCACCTGTTTAGAGACCTGTTCTCAGAACAAACCAGCAGGATCTCTGAATTGGTGAACACTCTCACACGTCACCCACTTAGCTACTCCTATCCCAGCCCAGCAGGTGGGATTGGGCCTTATACACGACCACAGACCTACATCCCTGCAGCTGCCTCAGTACCCTACCTCTCTCAAGGGCAGGCACCTTACATTCCCTACACACCCACCACCTCAAGCTGACCACTTCATCATGAGGAGCCAGTCTATCAGCATCCTGTCGGCCAACATTAGAGGTTTCATTACTAATGTTGGAGAGCTCACACATAGCTTTGTGAACACTCGACGTCCCGACATGATAGCTGTTGTTGAAACATTTTTGGATGACAGGACTCCAGAAAATTTTGCAAGAATTGCTGGCTACACCTCATGGATGAGAAGAGACAGGCAAGGGCAAGGTGGTGGTGTTGCTGTGTGCTTCTCTAAAAGTGTTCATGCCCAGCACATAGATGTTGCCACCCCTACACATCTTGAAATGATGTTCTTAAGCTCTGTATAAACACTAGTACAGTGGACCCCCGCATAACGATGGCATCACATAGCGATTTTTCCGCATACCGATTACTTTTATCGCAAAATTTTTGCCGCGCATACCGATTAAAAACCCGCTTACCGATTTTCGTCCGAGACGCGTCCAATGTGCCCTCACATGTGCCGGCCGTCCCATTGTTTACCAGCCAGCCTCCGCGGTAACATCCAAGCATACACTCGGAATATTTCGTATTATTACAGTGTTTTCGGTGCTGTTTCTGGAAAATAAGTGACCATGGGCCCCAAGAAAGCTTCTAGTGCCAACCCTGTGGTAAAAAGGGTGAGAATTAGTATGGAAATTAAGAAAGATTTTGAAGGGTTTGGGGCTAACCCTGAGAAGCCTATGCCAGTTGTGGAATCCATTGTGCCTACTTCAAAGATTAAGGAAATGTGTGCACAGTGGGTTGAACTGCAAACCTTTATAGATGAAAATCACCCTGACACAGCTGTTGCAAGCCGTGCTGGTGACTATTTCAATGACAATGTTATGGCCCATTTTAGGAAAGTCTTGAAGGAACGGGAGGTACAGAGCTCTATGGACAGATTTGTTGTGCGACAGAGGTCCAGTGACTCTCAAGCTGGTCCTAGTGGCATTAAAAGAAGAAGGGAAGTAACCCCAGAAAAGGACTTGCTACCTCAAGTCCTAATGGAAGGGGATTCCCCTTCTAAACAGTAAGAAGATAATGCTCTCCCCTCCTCCCATCCCATCAATCATCACCAGATCTTCAATAAAAGTAAGTGTCATGTAATTGTGCATGCCTTTTTCAGTTTGTGTGTATTAAAATTAACATTTCATGTGGTAAAAAAAATTTTTTTTCATACTTTTGGGCGTCTTGCACGGATTAATTTTATTTCCATTATTTCTTATGGGGAAAATTCATTCGCATAACGATTATTTCGCATAACGATGAGCCCTCTTGCACGGATTAAAATCGTTAACCGGGGGTCCACTGTACCTCTGTACTAGCATGTGCAATGTACAGACCGCAGTGGCAACACGCAGACCCTATCAACTTCCTAATGGAAAATATTGACTCCCTTCTGCTACAACACAACTGTCAACATATTATAATTGTTGGTGACCTCAACCAGCACCTTATACAGAGGGACTTTGATGACCTTCTTGCAGTGTTTGACATGAGAAACTTTGTTGATTTCCCTACTCATATCTCTGGCTCCTCCCTTGACCCAGTAGTGAGTGATCTGGCAGAAGGCATAGTCACTTGTCAACCCCTCGGCTATGTTGGATCGTCTGACCACAAGGCTGTTTTTACCACACTTAAGATCCCAACAGAACGAGGTGAGGAGTCCACACGCACAACCTGGCTATGGGAAAGAGGTAATTGGCCAGCCCTTTGCTCTGAGCTCGCCACCACCGACTGGAATGCTCTTCTCCAGGGGGATGTTGACAACCAAGTGAAAGCCTTCACTGGACACATCCTTAATCTGCAACAAGAACACATTCCTCACCGGCAATATGTGACAAAGCCTACAGATCAGCCTTGGTTTGGCTTTCGTTGTAGAGAGGCTGCTACTGCTAAGTACAAAGCATGGCGAAGGTATAAGAGACATCCTACCACCTATAACAGGAACTTGCACATGCAAGCCTGTAGGCATATGGGTGATGTTCAAAAGTGGGCCATTGCTAAATGGGAGGTGGACACTAAAAGAAAGTTAGCATCAGGTAGGGTAGGCTCCAAAACCTGGTGGTCCCTGGTCAAGGACAGACAAGGTTATCTGCCTGATGAACTTATTCCACCTCTAAATCGACAGGATGGGACCACCTCTACTAGTAGTCAAGAGAAGGCGGACCTCTTTGCTGAACACTTTGCTACCAAAATGCAAGTTCCTGATCCAGCAAGGGACCCTCCTTGGCTAGCTGCAAGAACTGTGTCAAAACTGTCAGTGGTGACAATAAGGCAGGAGGAGGTGCATTTCCTTCTTAAATCACTTGACCAAGAAAAGGCTGTGGGCCCAGACAAGTTGAGCCCAAGATTGTTGAGAAGATGTGCAGACCAGCTAGCAGCACCTCTAACTCGCATCTTTCAGCACTGTCTAGTACAGTGTAAATGGCCCTCTCCATGGAAAGAGGCAAATGTAGTCCCTGTTCACAAAAAGAAGAGCAGAGCAGAAATCAGCAACTACAGACCAGTGTCACTCCTGTCAATCACTGGTAAGATCCTTGAGACAATAATCTCAAGACAAATGACAGATTTTTTTGACTACCACTCACTACTTTGTGATCGTCAATATGGCTTCAGGAAAGGTTACTCTGCTGCTGATCTGTTGTTAAACCTCTCCACTAAGTGGCACCAGTCACTGGATGAATCCAAAGTCAGCTGTGTGGTAGCACTGGACATTGCTGGCGCTTTCGACCGGGTGTGGCACCAGGGCCTCTTAGCAAAACTTCAAGCACTGGGAATTGCAGGCTCTACGCTATGTCTCCTCAGTGATTACCTTCATGGTAGATCTCTAAGTGTAGTCCTCAATGGAACGGAATCAGCAAGGCATCCTATTGGGGCAAGCGTTCCACAAGGAAGCGTGCTGGGTCCACTGTTATGGAATGTCTACTTCAACGACCTTCTTCATCTCATCCCAGAATCACATGCATATGCAGACGACTGTACACTGACATTCACTTATCCAAGAGAAGAAATGCCAGCTGCTCTAAGCTACATCAATCACCAGCTGAGAGCTATATCAGCTTGGGGAAATAGATGGCAAGTAACATTTGCACCTGAGAAAATGCAAATGATGATCGTCTCTAGGCACCATGATGGTAATGCTGGTGCAGTAGTAAGGATGAATGGGAGGATGTTGGCACCTGGAGAAGAAGTTGATATCCTTGGGGTGAAATTTGACTCCAAACTAACCATGAAGAACCATGTTGTAAATCTTGCAAACAAGGCAGCCAGGAAGCTTACAGCACTTCGCCGTATCTCGCATCTGCTTGACAGTAGGGGTTGCAAGATCCTGTACGAGGCACAAGTACGCTCACACCTTGAGTATGCTCCACTTTCTTGGTTTGCCTGCCCCCCCTCTCATCTGCGACTGCTTGACAGAGTAGAGAACAGAGCAAGACGTCTCATCTCTCGCCTGGACCCATCCTGGATAGATCTGTCATTTCAGCAGAGCCTTCAACATAGGAGGGATGTGGGTGGCCTTACTGTTATGTACAAGGCCAATATTGTCAAAATACCACACTTGGATCCACTTCGAGGACAGCGTGAAACAAGCTTTTATGCCACAAGACGGGCAGAAAGCAGCAACTTCACTCTGGCTGTACCCTTCTCCAGAACATCACTCCATCTGAGATCATACATACCCAGGATGACTCGAGTATGGAACACATTCGTACAGCATAATGATATCAACGAGATAAAGTCAGTTGATCAAATGAAAATGCTGGCCCACAGATGGCTCCAACTTCATCCTGTCCCGTACTTGTATGTCTCATAACAATAAAAATGCTTTCAAATGAGCTGATGTAGGTAACAGCTCTTAGCTTGCCAATAAAGTTAGGAATCCTTAACCTGTAATATAGCTGTCAATAAAGCTAGGGATCCTTAACCTTGTCAAACCCTGTGTAAAAAAAAAAAAAATAAAAAAAAAAGAGAGAGAGAGAGAGAGAATGAGAGAGAGAGAATGAGAGAGAGAGAGAGAATGAGAGAGAGAGAGAGAGAGAGAGAATGAGAGAGAGAGAGATAGAGAGAATGAGAGAGAGAGAGAATGAGAGAGAGAGAGAGAGAGAATGAGAGAGAGAATGAGAATGAATGAATGAGTACATGAGAGAGGATGTGTGGAGTTATATAAACAAACCAGGCATATGTGAGTTTTGTAAACAAACCAGGCAAACACATCTGGTTTGTGTACAAGTTACATTGTGTACAAGTTGTCTCTATGTTGATACAGTAGAATAAATAAAGAGGAACATTCCCATTCTCACGTAACACCATTTTTAGAAGAAATGACGCTCTGAGTGAAGGCATATGAAAGGAATAATTTTCTATGATTACCCCCAGTAACACATTTTCTCTGATGTTGGATTAGAGAAAACATTATTCTTGCCGTCACTCATACAAGTCATCTGGCTACCACATCTCATATTAATGTTAATTTATTCTACTGTGGGGTGTATTTATCATCTTTATATGTTATGTATTGTGTTTATTATATAATTTTGAAAAAATATCATAGATGGATTAATGAAAATGTGTATATTAACATAATATACGACATTTAATGAGACTCAGTCATAATGCTCAATAATAATTATTATCATTACTAAGTAAGAGGGAGGTGAAAGTGTATAAACTAAGGGAGGAGGAAGTTCGGGTGAGATATAAGCGACTATTGGCAGAAAGGTGGGCTAGTGCAAAGATGAGTAGTGGAGGGGTTGAAGAGGGTTGGAATAGTTTTAAAAATGCAGTATTAGAATGTGGGGCAGAAGTTTGTGGTTATAGGAGGGTGGGGGCAGGAGGAAAGAGGAGTGATTGGTGGAATGATGAAGTAAAGGGTGTGATAAAAGAGAAAAAGGTAGCTTACAAGAGGTTTTTACAAAGCAGAAGTGTTATAAGAAGAGCAGAGTATATGGAGAGTAAAAGAAAGGTGAAGAGAGTGGTGAGAGAGTGCAAAAGGAGAGCAGATGAAAGAGTGGGAGAGGCACTGTCAAGAAATTTTAATGAAAATAAGAAAAAATTTTGGAGTGAGTTAAACAAGTTGAGAAAGCCTAGGGAAAGTATGGATTTGTCAGTTAAAAACAGAGTAGGGGAGTTAGTAGATGGGGAGAGGGAGGTATTAGGTAGATGGCGAGAATATTTTGAGGAACTTTTAAATGTTGAGGAAGAAAGGGAGGCGGTAATTTCATGCACTGGCCAGGGAGGTATACCATCTTTTAGGAGTGAAGAAGAGCAGAATGTAAGTGTGGTGGAGGTATGTGAGGCATTACGTAGAATGAAAGGGGGTAAAGCAGCTGGAACTGATGGGATCATGACAGAAATGTTAAAAGCAGGGGGGGATATAATGTTGGAGTGGTTGGTACTTTTGTTTAATAAATGTATGAAAGAGGGGAAGGTACCTAGGGATTGGCAGAGAGCATGTATAGTCCCTTTATATAAAGGGAAAGGGGACAAAAGAGATTGTAAAAATTGTAGAGGAATAAGTTTACTGAGTATACCAGGAAAAGTATACGGTAGGGTTATAATTGAAAGAATTAAAGGTAAGACAGAATGTAGGATTGCGGATGAGCAGGGAGGCTTCAGAGTGGGTAGGGGATGTGTAGATCAAGTGTTTACATTGAAGCATATATGTGAACAGTATTTAGATAAAGGTAGGGAAGTTTTTATTGCATTTATGGATTTAGAAAAGGCATATGATAGAGTGGATAGAGGAGCAATGTGGCAGATGTTGCAAGTATATGGAATAGGTGGTAAGTTACTAAATGCTGTAAAGAGCTTTTATGAGGATAGTGAGGCTCAGGTTAGGGTGTGTAGAAGAGAGGGAGAATACTTCCTGGTAAAAGTAGGTCTTGACAGGCATGTGTAATGTCACCATAGTTGTTTAATATATTTATAGATGGGGTTGTTAAAGAAGTAAATGCTAGGGTGTTAGGGAGAGGGGTGGGATTAAATTATGGGGAATCAAATTCAAAATGGGAATTGACACAGTTACTTTTTGCTGATGATACTGTGCTTATGGGAGATTCTAAAGAAAAATTGCCAAGGTTAGTGGATGAGTTTGAGAATGTGTGTAAAGGTAGAAAGTTGAAAGTGAACATAGAAAAGAGTAAGGTGATGAGGGTATCAAATGATTTAGATAAAGAAAAATTGGATATCAAATTGGGGAGGAGGAGTATGGAAGAAGTGAATGTTTTCAGATACTTGGGAGTTGATGTGTTGGCGGATGGATTTATGAAGGATGAGGTTAATCATAGAATTGATGAGGGAAAAAAGGTGAGTGGTGCGTTGAGGTATATGTGGAGTCAAAAAACGTTACCTATGGAGGCAAAGAAGGGAATGTATGAAAGTATAGTAGTACCAACACTCTTATATGGATGTGAAGCTTGGGTGGTAAATGCAGCAGTGAGGAGACTGTTGGAGGCAGTGGAGATGTCCTGTCTAAGGGCAATGTGTGGTGTAAATATTATGCAGAAAATTCGGAGTGTGGAAATTAGGAGGTGTGGAGTTAATAAAAGCATTAGTCAGAGGGCAGAAGATGGGTTGTTGAGGTGGTTTGGTCATTTAGAATGGATCAAAGTAGAATGACATGGAAAGCATATAAATCTATAGGGGAAGGAAGGAGGGGTAGGGGTCGTCCTCGAAAGGGTTGAAAAGAGGGGGTAACGGAGGTTTTGTGGGCGAGGGGCTTGGACTTCCAGCAAGCGTGCATGAGCGTGTTAGATAGGAGTGAATGGAGACGAATGATACTTGGGACCTGACGATCTGTTGGAGTGTGAGCAGGGTAATATTTAGTGAAGGGATTCAGGGAAACTGGTTATTTTCATATAGTCGGACTTGAGTCCTGGAAATGGGAAGTACAATGCCTGCACTTTAAAGGAGGGGTTTGGGATATTGGCAGTTTGGAGGGATGTGTTGTTTATCTTTGTATGTATGTGCTTCTGAACTGTTGTATTCTGAGCACCTCTGCAAAAGCAGTGATAGTGTGTGAGTGTGGTGAAGGTGTTGAATGATGATGGGAGTATTTTCTTTTTGGGGATTTTCTTTCTTTTTTGGGTCACCCTGCCTCGGTGGGAGACGGCCGAGTTGTTAAAAAAAAAAAAAATTACTAATATGGTGTCTCGAGACATAAGATACTCTTACTGATTTTAATGTGTACCTGCTTGCCAGCACAGTAAGTATATTTAGGTACAGGTATACATAAGTATAATTATCAGAGTACATATATATAAAATATGAAATAAATTTTAAAAACACTTGATATTTTGGAGTTTCCAGACATAGTGGAGAGACATGGTGCTTACGGAGCTGACGGAGAATGTAAGCAAACCGGGTGGGGCACGGTGACCATATTAGGAAGTCAGGTGGGGGAGCCGTATAGCGAGTTTTGGTCATAACTTGAAATGTCTGTATTAGTGGAACACCGTGAAGTGAAACGTCAGAAAGCGGGGCCCTACTGTATTACAAAGGTTGTGTGGAAAATTACATTTATCTGAATGTAACTCATTATGTACATAACAGTAAATGATAAAGATAATTATTATTTATCAGAGTTACATAGACAAGTAGGAATTTGGGACACCTAGGTCGCAAAAATGTCCCCCTTCGATACCTACCACTGTCATATCCACAAGTTGCTCTGGACCTATTAATTATCAAATGAAAAATACATCACCAGGAATACTGGTAAATAT
>NW_027195283.1:162500-238444 GCF_038502225.1 Cherax quadricarinatus
CCTAACACTATTTTTGTGCTCCCTAAGTCTGTCAGGAAGAGATCGACCAGTTTCTCCAAAGTATTGAAGAGGGCAGGAGGAACAAGAAATAGAGTAGACACCAGGAGCATCTGTAGAGGGAGGAGAGGTATGAACGAGATTAGTGCAAAGAGTGTTAGTCTGGCGGAAAGTAAGTTCAATGTCTAAGGAATGGAGAGAGTTGTTGGGATTAGAAAGACTAGAAATGTAGGGAAGGCAGAGGACAGAAGAGTTCCCAGGAGTAGAGAGTTTGGGAGAGAAGAACCTACATTTAGCATGTGAGAAGGCAGAGTCAATGAAATGGGAAGGGTAGCCAAGACGGGAAAATGAATTATGAAGAGTGGAAATTTCGGATTGAAGGAACTGAGGATCACATATACGGAGAGCACGGAGAAAGAGGGAGATAAGAACACTTTTCTTGACAGAGGAAGCATGATAAGAAAAGTAGTGAATGTATATGCCACTGTGCATAGGCTTGCGGTAAACAGAAAAGGCAAAACCTGTATCTGAGCGGTGGACATGAACATCAAGAAAAGGAAGCACAGAGTTAGATTCCCATTCAGCTTTAAACTTAATGGAAGAGCATCAAGAAATGGTTGGAAGAGACAAGAGTCATGAGGCCACAGAGCAAAGATGTCATCAATATAGCGGAGCCTATATATATACCCATCCTGCTCTCCTTTTCGTTAGTGTGACTTTGTAAATGGTCCAAGTCAGACTGAAACGTCATCATAAGCTCCTCTCTTCTGTGTGCGGGTTATTTGTGTATTGTTCCAGCCATGGTATTGTGTCTTGTTTTGTTATTAACCCTTAAATGGTCCAAACGTATATATATATATATTTTTTTTTTTTTTTTCAACAAGTCGGTCGTCTCCCACCGAGGCAGGGTGACCCAAAAAAGAAAGAAAATCCCCAAAAAGAAAATACTTTCATCATCATTCAACACTTTCACCACACTCACACATTATCACTGCTTTTGCAGAGGTGCTCAGAATACAACAGCTTAGAAGCATATACGTATAAAGATACACAACATATCCCTCCAAACTGCCAATATCCCAAACCCCTCCTTTAAAGTTCAGGCATTGTACTTCCCATTTCCAGGACTCAAGTCCGACTATATGAAAATAACCGGTTTCCCTGAATCCCTTCACTAAATATTACCCTGCTCACACTCCAACAGATCGTCAGGTCCCAAGTATCATTCGTCTCCATTCACTCCTATCTAACACGCTCATGCACGCTTGCTGGAAGTCCAAGCCCCTCGCCCACAAAACCTCCTTTACCCCCTCTTTCCAACCCTTTCGAGGACGACCCCTACCCCTCTTTCCTTCCCCTATAGATTTATATGCTTTCCATGTCATTCTACTTTGATCCATTCTCTCTAAATGACCAAACCACCTCAACAACCCCTCTTCTGCCCTCTGACTAATGCTTTTATTAACTCCACACCTTCTCCTAATTTCCACACTCCGAATTTTCTGCATAATATTTACAGCACACATTGCCCTTAGGACATCTCCACTGCCTCCAACCGTCTCCTCGCTGCTGCATTTACCACCCAAGCTTCACATCCATATAAGAGTGTTGGTACTACTATACTTTCATACATTCCCTTCTTTGTCTCCATAGATAACGTTTTTTGACTCCACATATACCTCAACGCACCACTCACCTTTTTTCCCTCATCAGTTCTATGATTAACCTCATCCTTCATAAATCCATCCGCCGACACGTCAACTCCCAAGTATCTGAAAACATTCACTTTATATATTATATATTATATATTATATATTTATATATTCACTTATATATATGTGTATATATATATATATATATATATATATATATATATATATATACATATATATATATACATATATATATACATATATATATATATATTTTTATTTTTTTTTATTATCACACCGGCCGATTCCCACCAAGGCAGGGTGGCCCGAAAAAGAAAAACTTTCACCATCATTCACTCCATCACTGTCTTGCTAGAAGGGTGCTTTACACTACAGTTTTTAAACTGCAACATTAACACCCCTCCTTCAGAGTGCAGGCACTGTACTTCCCATCTCCAGGACTCAAGTCCGGCCTGCCGGTTTCCCTGAATCCCTTCATAAATGTTACTTTGCTCACACTCCAACAGCACGTCAAGTATTAAAAACCATTTGTCTCCATTCACTCCTATCAAACACGCTCACGCATGCCTGCTGGAAGTCCAAGCCCCTCGCACACAAAACCTCCTTTACCCCCTCCCTCCAACCTTTCCTAGGCCGACCCCTACCCCGCCTTCCTTCCACTACAGACTGATACACTCTTGAAGTCATTCTGTTTCGCTCCATTCTCTCTACATGTCCGAACCACCTCAACAACCCTTCCTCAGCCCTCTGGACAACAGTTTTGGTAATCCCGCACCTCCTCCTAACTTCCAAACTACGAATTCTCTGCATTATATTCACACCACATATATATATATATATATATATATATATATATATATACATGCAATAAGATCACAGTAAACAGGTGATTTCAGAATATGCAAAACAACCACTCTGAAAGAATAGAGAAATTCCAAGCGCTTTCGTGACTACTCACATTATCAAGGAACTAGGATAGTTCCTTGATAATGTGAGTAGTCACGAAAGTGCTTGGAATTTCTCTATTCTTTCAGAGTGGTTGTTTTGCATATATATACATATATACGTTCACTTGCGTAGGGCCCCAAAGGTATATATACGTTTTATTTTTCCTGCCTCCAAATTTGGCATGATTGGCCTGAGATGTCTGGTCAGCACAGAATGGGTCTTAACACTCGGTGTTCACCACATTAAAAAAATCTGGGACCACTTAGTACATTGTGGGAGCGCCAGTTAAATTGAGCGCCAGCTAGAGCAAACAGTACGGCAAACGCCAAGGATTCATATTACCACTTCTCTTTTAAGAGGAAAGTGATGTTAACCCCAAGTTTAGGGTCTGACGATCTCTGTCTATCTCAATCTCTGTCTGTCTGTCTCTGTTTATCTGTCTCTATCTGTCTATGTCTATCTGTCTCTGTCTATCTGTGTCTATTTCTGTCAATCTGTGTCTGTTTGTCTCTGGCCTTGTCTATCTGTCTCTGTCTATCTCTTTCAATCTGTCTTTGTCTATCTGTCTCACAGGTACACATAAATACAGTGGACCCCCACATAACGATATTATTTCAATCCAGAAGTCTGTTTGGGTGCCGTTATAGACTGAATTTGTTCCCATAAGAAATATTGTGAATTAGATTAGTCCGTTTCAGACCCCTAAAAATACACCTACAAAAGCACTTACAAAAATACACTTACATAATTGGTCGAGTTGGGAGCTGATCGTTATGCGGGGTCCACTGTACAAGTATACATAGTATAAATTACCTAGGATAACCCAAAAATCCAGACAAATTGCTATACTCTGCTTGAAAATGTGAGTAAAGATGATGACGCAGTCTTGTGGCTCTCTCTGAGACAGAAAGCTAGACGGATAGACAGATAGGCAGGGAGCTTGACAGACAAATAGACAGACAGAAATGTTTGTGTACCAACAAAAGCAAAGCAAGGGGGATGGTCATCTAATCTTTTCTTATCAGCTGCACCCTCCCCCACCCTCGTGTATGCTCATCAAACATCAGCTCTTATCAGATGTTATCTCCCCTTATGTCACTGTCAGGGGTGGACTTTGTTTTTCATGCTACAAGGGAACATATCATCGTCATCGTCATCGTCCTCCTCCTCTACATCCAAATATCCAAAACATTGCTGGGGCCTATAAATACTTTGTTTATATTCCAAGACAATAGTAAATGACCAAGGCAGGTGTAAATGTCCACCTGTCAGTGTGTTTGTGACAATTTCAGTACCTAATACTAGTGTCAGAACACAGATTGGTTATAAAATGACAAGACCTACTACAAATTGCAATTATCAATACATAAAAATTACATAAAATAATATGAAAAATAGAAAAAAGGGTATATCAGCAACACTTCTGCAAGCAGCAGGACTCCATGTTGCCGTCACATGAGCATCCAGTGCCAACTTCTCGGCCTCACATCTCGGTAAGTACTGACCCTAAAAATTTTTTTTTATTCTAAAATACTTAAAAAAAATGTGCTCTTTTTTCTATAAAAAAAAAGATTTTTTTCTTCAAAATATTTGGGGCGCTGTGCGAGTGAACGTATATATACATTTGGACCTTTAAGGGTTAATTAGTGATGGATTTTGAAGGATCTGCCTAGTATGGGCCAGCAGGCCTATTGCAGTGTTCCTCCTTTCTTATGTTCATATGTTCTTATAACCATACTAGACAGACTGTTCAACTCATCAGCATAAGAAAGGAGGGACACTGCAGTAGGCCTGTTGGCCTATACTTGGCATGTCCTTCACAAATCCAACCCACTAACAGAATAAACACTACCCAAGCAATAAGCTTTGATAATTCTGTTTACTCACGTGCAAGTCCCACTCAAATCCAACCCCTCTCACTCATGTATTTATCCAACTTAAATTTGAAACTACCCAAAGTTTTTGCTTCGATTGGACCTTGGGTAGCTTTAAAAAGAGATTGGACAAATATATGAGTGGGAGGAGCATGTATGTATATACAATACATATTTTAGATGTTTTCTTGTGTTTTATGGTTGTACATGGTTCAATAGGTTAAGGAAGAGTATTGTATTAAATTTCCCTACAATATATTGGGGCACCAAGCATTCGCGAGGCTCTTGAGCCCCTAACCCTCACGAATGTTGAGGAAGACCTGTATTGGCAGAAAGGTGGGCTAGTACAAATATGAGTAGGGGGGGAGGGGTTGAAGAGGATTGGAATACAGTGGTACTTCGGGATACGAACAGCTCAAAGCTCGAACAATTATGTAAATGTATTTATGTAAGTGCTTTCGTAAGTGTATTTTTGGGGGTCTGAAACGGATTAATCTAAATTACATTATTCCTTATGAGAACAGATTCGTTCGGTATCAGCACTCGAACAGCCTTCTGGAACGAATTAAGCTCATATCCTGAGGTACCACTGTAGTTTTAAAAATGGAGTATTAGAATGTGGGACAGAAGTTTGTGGTTACAGGAGGGTGGGTGCAGGAGGAAAGAGGAGTGATTGGGGGAATGATGAAGTAAAGGGTGTGATAAAAGAGAAAAAGATAGCTTATGAGAGATTTTTACAAAGCAGAAGTGTTATAAGAAGAGCAGAGTATATGGAGAGTAAAAGAAAGGTGAAGAGAGTGGTGAGAGAGTGCAAAAGGAGAGCAGAGATAGAGTTGGAGAGGCACTGTCAAGAAATTTTGCAGAAAATAAGAAAAAATTTTGAAGTGAGATAAATAAGTTAAGGGAACGAATGGATTTGTTGATGAAAAACAGAGTAGGGGAGTTAGTAGATGGGGAGCTGGAGGTACTGGGTAGATGGCGGGAATATTTTGAGGAACTTTTAACCCTTAAACTGTCCAAACGTAGATCTACGTTTGCTCGCGTAGTGCTCTGAACGTAGATCTACATTTTTTTTTACATTGTTTCTCATGGAGAAAATCAAGGTCGGAGTGCTACGCGTGCAAATGTAGATCTATGTTTGGACAGGTTTAGGGTTAAATGTCAATGAAGAAAGGGAGGTATAATATTTTTTAGGAGCGAAGAAGAGCAGGATGTAGTGTGGGGGAGGTGCATGATGCATTACGTTGAATGAAAGGGGGTCAAGCAGCTGGAACTGTCAGGATCATGACAGAAATGTTAAAAGCAGTGGGGATATAGTATTGGAGTGGTTGGTATTTTTGTTTAATAAATGTATGACAGAGGGGAAGGTACCTAGGGATTGGCAGCATGTATAGTTCTTTTATATAAAGGGAAGGGGGATAAAAGGGGCTGTAAAAATTATAGGGGAATAAGTTTACTAAGTACAGTATACCAGGAAAAGTGTACGATAGGGTTATTATTGAGAGAATTAGAGGTAAGACAGAGAGTAGGATTGCAGATGAGCAAGGAGGCTTTAGAGTGGGTAGGGGTTGTGTAGATCAAGTGTTTACATTGAAGCATATATGTGAACAGTATTTAGAACATAGGGAAGTTTTTATTGCATTTATGGATTTAGAAAGGCATGTGATAGAGCAGATAGGGGAGCAATGTGGCAGATGTTGCAGTTGTATGGAATAGGTAGTAAGTTGCTAAATGGTGTAAAGAGTTTTTATGAGAATAGTGAGGCTCAGGTTAGGGTGTGTAGGAGAGAGGGAGACTACTTCCCAGTAAAAATCTTAAACATTGATGTGTAATATCACCATGGTTGTTTAATATATTAATAGATGGGGTTGTGAAGGAGGTAAATGCTAGGGTGTTGGGGAGGTGGGGTGGGATTAAATTATGGGGAATCAAGTACAAAATGGGAGTTGACACAGTTACTTTTTGCTGATGATACTGTGCTTATGGGAGATTCTAAAGAAAATTACAAAAGTTAGTGGACGAGTTTGGGAGGGTGTGTAAAGGTAGAAAGTTGAAAGTGAACATGGATAAGAGTAAGGTGATGAGGGTATCAAATGATTTAGATGAAGAAAAATTGGATATCACATTGGAGAGAGGGAGTATGGAAGAAGTGAATGTTTTCAGATATTTGGGAGTTGATGTGTCAGCAGATGGGTTTATGAAGGATGAGGTTAACCATAGAATTGATGAAGAAAAAAAGGTGAGTGGTGCATTTAAGTATATGTGGAGACTAAAAAACATTATCTATGGAGGCAAAGAAGGGAATGTATGAAAGTACTGTATAGTGGTACCAACACTCTTATATGGGTATGAAGCTTGGGCTGTAAATGCTGCAGCGAGGAGGTGGTTGGAGGCAGTGGAAATGTCCTGTCTAAGGGCAACGTGTGCTGTAAATATTATGCAGAGAATTCGAAGTGTGGAAATTAGGAGCAGGTGTGGAGTTAATAAAAGTATCAGTCAGAGGGCTGAAGAGGGGTTTTTGAGGTGGTTTAGTCATTTAGAGAGAATGGATGAAAGTACAGTAGAATGACATGGAGAGCGTATAAATCTGTAGGGGAAGGAAAGCGGTGTAGGGGTTGTCCTTGAAAAGGTTGGAGGGAGGGGGTAGGGAGGTTTTGTGGACAAGGGGCTTGGGCTTCCAGCAAGCTTGCGGGATCATGTTAGATAGGAGTGAATGGAGGCGAATGGTTTTTGGGACCTGACGAGCTGTTGGAATGTGAGCAAGGTAATATTCAGTGAAGGGATACAAGGAAACTGGTTATTTTTATATAGCCAGAATTGAGTACTGGAAATGGGAAGTACAATGCCTGCACTTTAAAGGAGGGGTTTGGGATATTGGCAGTTTGGAGGGATATGTTATACTATAATTATTATTATTTTTATTATTAACACATCAGCCAATTCCCACCAAGGCAGGGTGGCCCGAAAAAGAAAAACTTTCATCTTCATTCATTCCATCACTGTCTTCCCAGAGGGGTGCTTTACACTAAAGTTTATAAAACTGCAACATTAACACCCCTCCTTCAGAGTGCAGACACTGTACTTCCCATCTCCAGGACTCAAGTCTGGCCTGCCGGTTTCCCTGAATCCCTTCATAAATGTTACTTTGCTCACACTCCAACAGCATGTCAAGTATTAAAAACCATTTGTCTCCATTCTCTCCTATCAAATATGCTCACACATGCTTGCTGGAAGTCCAAGCCCCTCACACACAAAACCTCCTTGACCCCCTCCCTCCAACCTTTCCTAGGCTGACCCCTACCCCACCTTCCCTCCACTACAGATTTATACACTCTAAGTCATTCTGTTTCGTTCCATTCTCTCTACACATCCGAACCACCTCAACAACCCTTCCTCAGCCCTCTGGACAACAGTTTTGGTAATCCTGCACCTCCTCCTAACTTCCATACTATGAATTCTCTGCATTATATTCACACCAAACTGTTGTATCTGGGCACCTCTGCAAAGACAGTGATTATGTATGAGTGAAGTAAAAGTGTTGAATGATGATGAGAATATTTTCTTTTTGGGGGTTTTCTTTCTTTTTGGGTTGCCCTGCCTCGGTAGGAGATGGCTGACTTGTTCAAAAAAAAAGAAAAATCGGTAGTTAAAGATTGTTTGTTAAGAAATCAACATTGTATCACAAAAATGTTGAGAAGAAATGTCTTATGGAAAGAGGGTTAATGACTCATTGTTATTCTAGAAATCTGATATCAGATGTCACTGAATTAATGAATATTGGCCTTCTAATACTTCATAATAAAATTTGAAACCGAGTTTTTCTTAATTTCATTCATAGGTAATAGTTACCAATCAGATGACAACTAGGATAGAGAGTGCAGGTTCATCACAGTTGGTAGCAGCATTGGGGGAAACCTGGGGTCATTGCCCAACATTACGACTTACTCTTCACTGGTCTGGGAGAACAAGGGTTGCTACACTCACTAAGGCACCACATCGGAATAATTCATCTGTCAGTTATCAGGTATTTACATAATTTTAACCATTTTAAACAAAATTTAGAGGGGGAGAAGAAAGAACAAAAAGGCACAATACCATGACTGGAACGATACACAAATAGCCCCCACATAAGAGAGAGGAGCTTATGATGATGTTTCAGTCCAACTTGGACCATTTACAAAGTCACACTTTGCAATTGGTCCAAGTCGGACCGAAACGTCGTTGTAAGCTCCTCTCTCTCCTATGTGCAGGTTATAAGTGCACATATGGTGTTTAGAAGGGGGAAAAGTGATTTCATTCATGTCTTGTTTTGTATGGAATATGAAGGTTTTATTTACTAATTATGGCTACATATAACCAGAAAAAGTTGGACAGATTTCAGCTGTATAAATATTTTAAGTGTATGAGTGACATTTTCAGCACTGAAATAATCAGAGGAAGCTCTGCAACATTCCAACTTGACCGTGTTATTTCTTTGTCAGGTGACGGTGGCTGGTATAAGGGATTTGTCCAACTTGAGTCATGAAAAAGCAACTAGTATACCTGAAGAAATACCAGAGGCTAAGAAGAGGAAGCTAACTAGTGACTGATGTTGAGGCATCATACAGTCAGATAATTAAGTCACAATATCATATATCATAGCTAGAACAATTCACAGCTAACCTACAAACTAATGAAACATTGCCTAGTTTCATCTCCATTATTTTGATTAGATGTGAATCAGATAATTATGGTAGTAACATTCTACTTTAAACTTCACACAAACTTGTTTGACAAATTAATAACTATATATCATCCACCTGACTTCAGTTCCATGGTGGGAAAGGGGTGGTATCTACCCAAAAAGTATGGCTTGTCCACACTTCTAAGTTAGGAATTCCAAGAAAAATGAGATACAGTACAGTGGACCCCCGCATAATGATATTAATCTGTTCCTGAGAGCTCATTGTTATGCGAAATTATATTATCGTTATGCGAGTGAATTTTCCCCATGAGAAATAATGGAAATCAAATTAATCCGTGCAAGACACCCCAAAGTATGAAAAAAAAAAATTTTACCACATGAAATATTAATAAAATAAAAATAAAATAAAAATAAATAAAATGGTCTATTATGGAAGGGAAAGAGCCGAAAATCCTCAGATCAAGAGCCCTTCAGTAATATGAAGGCACTCCTTTTGAAGGATCATTTCATCAAATAATAATAATCATAGCTTAGCACTAAACCCACAAGGATCACACAGTCATCTCAATAAAGCTTGTACATTTACAATGTAATATGGAAATTATACATCTAGAAATCTGTCTTAATTTTTGAACTACTCTAAACCTTACAGTACTTCTTTCTTTCAACACACCGGCCATATCCCACCAAGGCACAGTGGCCTAAAAAAATGAAACTAGTTTCTTTTTAACCTTAGTAATATGTATATACAGGAGAAGGGGTTACTAGCCTCGTTCCCAGCATTTTAGTCGCCTCTCAACACGTATGGCTTATGAAGGAAGAATTCTGTTCCACTTCCCTCATGGAGATAAGAGGAAATAAACAAGGAGAAGAACTAGTAAGAAAAATAGAAGAAAACCTAGAGGTGTGTATATATATGCTTGTACATGCATGTACATGTATGCACCTGGAGAAGAGAGAAGTGTAGAGGAGAGAGAGAGAGATTTTGGGAAATGTTGAGTGAATGCGTGGGGAGTTTTGAATCAAGTGTGAGAGTAATGGTGGTTGGGGATTTCAATGCTTAAGTGGGTAAAAATGTTATGGAGGGAGTAGTAGGTAAATTTGGGGTGCCAGGGGTAAATGTAAATGGGGAGCCTTTAATTGAGCTATGTGTAGAAAGAGATTTGGTAATAAGTAATACATATTTTATGAAAAAGAGGATAAATAAATATACAAGGTATGATGTAGCCAGGGCCGGATTACCGCATAGGCAAACTAGGCATTTGCCTAGGGCCCCGCGCATTTGGGGGCCCCGCAGTCCAAGGGGTTCAGGGGCTCATCCAAGACTGCGCACATGGTGCAAGTGCAAAGGGGTCCCTACCTAAAAAGTTCAAGTGTTTGGAGAGTAAAATTGATTTTTAAAAATTAATCAAAACAAAAATAAATAATGAAATAAAATAAAAATAAATAAACCTAACCATAGATGGCAACACTCAACACGCCTTTGTTTACATCAGAACAGCTGTGTTTTCCCGCTAATGGGCGAGTATGGGAGATTCCTCTCCAATTTTCTGTAGTAATTACACGTTATCTAGACTTGTACTGTGACAAATTAACTGAAGTGTTGTTGATAGACATTGATGTGTATGGATAAATGTTTGTTTTCACCTCTAAATGTAAAGGGAGGTACCTGATAGGGTTACTTGACCAGTAAAGACACATGGACCAGTAAAGACGCATTTTTGGTAAAAATACTATAAAGAAAAACCTAAAAACGCAAACTGACTTCCGTTTGTAGGTTTTAAAAGCACTTTGCCCTGTCTTTAAGTCTTTGTCATTTTAATAACAGATCTCAATTGATTGATGTTCTACATCACTTCCGTCGCAAATGCTTAGTTTTCAAGTTGCAACGGAAGTGATGTAGAACATCAATTAATTTACTACATATTTCCCCAGAAACACATAAGCCATATCAGAAAGTCGTTGGTTGGGTGAAACTGAAAATTGTCCCTGCATTCTTTAATTCTCATGCCCTTATCTATGGTGGTAGGCCATATATCATGCAAAACATAATGATTAGTTTAGTTATGAAAATGGTAATATAAATACCATTGTGCATTGTTCTTGGACTCGGTATGATTTCTGTTTAAGTAAATTGGAGATCAAGGAGGATGAATTAGTAAAATATTCGTAGCCCAAATCACTAACCTAATCTATGGTAAAAGTTCTGTATATGACTCCTTTCTGGTAACGTTTTGAATTTTTAGATGCACAGCCAGAGGAAAGGGGGGCTACAAGGGCCATATCCCCCCAATTGACAGAAAAAAAAATTTAATAATAATTAAAAAATTAATAATAATTGATAATGAAAAATTTGCATTTGCATGATTACAGACAGTGATACATCCTCATTATGGCATCTCGTGAACGTGATGCTGGACGTTCTTATGCGAGTGGGTCACAGAAAAGAAAGAAGAAAATTCAAGAACAGAATTTTTTTGGTCCCTAAAGTTCCACAGGACAGATCCAGCATGGCCATAATGGGACGGCTGAGCTGGCTGGCCCTTAAACCCTCCCAAACAAACAGCATTCTCTCTATTTTGGCGTGGATTGTTGGTAGGCATCTATTTAATTTATAGATTTACCCTTCAGGGAAGGAGTAGGTAGTTTTACTGTTAGTACACTAATATTAGGTTTACTAAGGCAACTGTAGATAATAATAATGTAGACCTAAGACCTTAACATAGGTAGTAATAGGCCGATAATGTAGGCAAACACTAGGTTAAGCTAGCTAGGGATAACTGGCAGCCCTAGCTTGAATGACGAGGCGCGGGTCTCAAAGACACAATAGTGTCCTTCTTAAGACAGACACCAACTGGACAAGACGTGCCGTGATCAGCAGATGGCGCCCCCCACGTGTCTTCACATTTGAGACCTGGGGAAATCTGGTAGAGGCACCTCGATGTACCATAGATGACCTCCTCTGTCAGGCCCATACAGTAAGACAAGACCTCCACTATATCTCGTAGATTTCTGGCCAGTGTCTGGGGAGATTGTGAGTGAGTTTGATCTGTGGGCCCGGTGTGCAACAGGCAGTGCATGCCCAGTAAGTACCAGTGTCTCTTGGCAGTCTGGAAGCTAGTGTCCGTGTCTGCATAGTTATACTAGGGGATACATACTCTCTTGGATATAGGAATTTCTGAGGTGCAGGCAGGACACTAATAACGATTGAATATTGCAGGAATTAAGGCTCCCGGTTGCATGTGGTTTCTGAGGGGAAGTCCAAAGGGGCTAAGGCTAAGCTTAGGGAAGTTGAAGATCAGGATATATGCTGCAACACCAAGTAAGTTAGTCCTTTATACGTGCATGCAGGCGAGTTTTCTTGCAACATCAATCATTTGTGAAAATCTGTCCTATAAGCCACTTGTGAGGCTGAGGTACCCACCTCAGAGCTCGGTGTCAACAGAGTTTGCCAGGGCAGGTGACTCACTTGGAGGCAGTCCACACAAATTTTCACACCCTGTACCATATGGTACAATGTACTATATGGTACAATGTACTATATGGTACCATTGTACCATATGGTACCATTGTACCATATGATACCATTGTATGACATGGCACCATTCTACCATATGGTACCATTGTACCATATGGCACAATGGTACCATATGGTTCAAACGCATAGAATTCGTCTTCAGCTCCACTTCCATCAGTCTTAGAACTGTAAGTTGTGAAGAGGAGAGTCAGAATTCGCCCGGAGAGTGAGTGGGGAGTGAGAGCTTCCTTGCCACCAAGCACTATGAACAAAGCTACTTTGCCGGCGTTCCCACAATGCCATGTGGGTGTCCAGATTTTTTCTATGGTATGCACACTGACCACCCAGACCCATTCTCTTAGATGTAGGCCTACCAGCCTTCTCGTGCTAAATTTGACGGCGCTAGAATTTTGGCGTAGATCTACGGTTTGGACCCTGAACGTAAAGCCTTAGATCTACCGGACGGACTCTGAAAGGGTTAAGTAAATTGGAGATCAAGGAGGATGAATTAGTAAAATATTCGTAGCCCAAATCACTAACCTAATCTATGGTAAAAGTTCTGTATATGACTCCTTTCTGGTAACGTTATGAATTTTTAGATGCGCAGCCAGAGGAAAGGAGGCTACAAGGGCCATATCCCCCCCCCAATTGACAGAAAAAATAATTTAATAATAAAAAATTAATAATAATTGATAATGAAAAATTTGTATTTGCATGATTACAGACAGTGATACATCCTCATTATGGCATCTCGTGAACGTGATGCTGGACGTTCTTATGCGAGTGGGTCACAGAAAAGAAAGAAGAAAATTCAAGAAGAAGAACAGAAAAAGAAAGATGTAGGAAGCTGCAGAAAGATCACAGACATGCTCACGAAAACAGTTTCTGATGTTATCAGTACAGTTGAATCTGCAGATACGTCAGATCATACAGGAAGCCCTCCCTCCATTATTTCTCAGCCAGCATCTACTTCTTTTGTGTCTCCTCTCAATGTCTCAACGGACATTTCATCCACAGGATTTGTCTTAAAAGATCCTGCCTCATGGCCAAATGTAACCCCAGATTCTCTATGTAATACCTTCATTGCAGAAAACTTCAGTCAAACTCTGAACATTGACTTTAGGAAATCAGCAAGGATTTATGATGATGGATGTCGTCGTTGTTTAAAGTCATCTATGTTTTATAGGAAGCTTGCAAATTCAGAAACTGTGAAAAGATCATGGATGGTATACTCTGAAAGCTCAGGAAAAGTGTACTGTTCAGCATGCAAGCTATTTTCTACCAAAGAAAATACCTTCACACAGGGGTTCAACGACTGGAAAAATTCCAAGCGTTTCGAGGAACATGAAAACAGGACCACTCACAGGAGCTGCATTTTAGCCAGTGTATTTCGTGCACAGAAAAAAGGCTTATTGGATTCTCAATTGGAAAATCAAACTGAAAAAGAGCGCACTTATTGGAGAAAAGTTCTAGAAAGAGTTGTTGCTGTTGTAAAATTCTTAGCTCTAAGAGGACTTGCTTTCCGTGGAGAAAATGAGGTTTTTGGTTCGGAAAACAATGGCAATTTCCTAGGGATCATAGAACTGTTAGCACAATTCGATCCATTCTTAGCAAATCATGTGTCACGCCTTGGGAATGCAGGAAGAGGCACTGTATCTCTTACATGTCATCTACTATATGCAATGAATTTATTGAACTGATGAATAAGGAGGTCCTCAATAACATCATAGCAGCTGTGAAAACTGAAATACTTTGCAATAAGTGTAGATTCAACACCAGATATTTCACATACAGATCAATTGACATTCATTGCTCGCTTTGTCGACTCCAGTGGTAAGCCTGTAGAGCGCTTTATAAAATTCATTCCTCTTTCAGGCCATGATGGAGAAACAATGATGAATGTAGTACTGGATACTCTGCTTGAACATGATCTCTCTATTATGGATTGCCGTGGCCAGAGCTACGACAATGCAAGTAACATGTCGGGTAAATATAATGGATTGCAAGCCCGTATCAAGCAAATCAACCCACTTGCTGAATATGTGCCCTGCTCAGCACATTCTCTTAATCTTGTTGGGTCATGTGCTGCGGAGTGTTGTGTCGCTGCAGTTTCATTTTTTGGACTTTTACAAGCACACTTTAATTTTTTCTCTGCTTCAACGCATCGGTGGAGTATACTCAAGTCAACCATTCATGGAGATGTCATCAAATCATTATCAACAACAAGGTGGTCAGCGCAGCATGATGCAACACATGCTTTGAAAGACAGCTTTGCTGAAATTACCTGGAGTTTACCTGGAGAGAGTTCTGGGGGTCAACGCCCCCGTGGCCCGGTCTGTTACCAGGCCTCCTGGTGGATCAGAGCCTGATCAACCAGGCTGTTGCTGCTGGCTGCACGCAAACCAACGTACGAGCCACAGCCCGGCTGATCAGGAACTGACTTTAGGTGCTTGTCCAGTGCCAGCTTGAAGACTGCCAGGGGTCTGTTGGTAATCCCCCTTATGTGTGCTGGGAGGCAGTTGAACAGTCTTGGGCCCCTGACACTTATTGTATGGTCTCTTAACGTGCTAGTGACACCCCTGCTTTTCATTGGGGGGATGGTGCATCGTCTGCCAAGTCTTTTGCTTTCATAGCGAGTGATTTTCGTGTGCAAGTTCGGTACTAGTCCCTCTAGGATTTTCCAGGTGTATATAATCATGTATCTCTCCCTCCTGCGTCCCAGGGAATACAGGTTTAGGAACCTCAAGCGCTCCCAGTAATTGAGGTGTTTTATCTCCGTTATGCGCACCGTGAAAGTTCTCTGTACATTTTCTAGGTCGGCAATTTCACCTGCCTTGAAAGGTGCTGTTAGTGTGCAGTAATATTCCAGCCTAGATAGAACAAGTGACCTGAAGAGTGTCATCATGGGCTTGGCCTCCCTAGTTTCGAAGGTTCTCATTATCCATCCTGTCATTTTTCTAGCAGATGTGATTGATACAATGTTATGGTCCTTGAAGGTGAGATCCTCCGACATGATCACTCCCAGGTCTTTGACGTTGGTGTTTCGCTCTATTTTGTGGCCAGAATTTGTTTTGTACTCTGATGAAGATTTAATTTCCTCATGTTTACCATATCTGAGTAATTGAAATTTCTCATCGTTGAACTTCATATTGTTTTCTGCAGCCCACTGAAAGATTTGGTTGATGTCCGCCTGGAGCCTTGCAGTGTCTGCAATGGAAGACACTGTCATGCAGATTCGGGTGTCATCTGCAAAGGAAGACACGGTGCTGTGGCTGACATCCTTGTCTATGTCGGATATGAGGATGAGGAACAAGATGGGAGCGAGTACTGTGCCTTGTGGAACAGAGCTTTTCACCGTAGCTGCCTCGGACTTTACTCTGTTGACGACTACTCTCTGTGTTCTGTTAGTGAGGAAATTATAGATCCATCGACCGACTTTTCCTGTTATTCCTTTAGCACACATTTTGTGCGCTATTACGCCATGGTCACACTTGTCGAAGGCTTTTGCAAAGTCTGTATATATTACATCTGCATTCTTTTTGTCTTCTAGTGCATTTAGGACCTTGTCGTAGTGATCCAATAGTTGAGACAGACAGGAGCGACCTGTTCTAAACCCATGTTGCCCTGGGTTGTGTAACTGATGGGTTTCTAGATGGGTGGTGATCTTGCTTCTTAGGACCCTTTCAAAGATTTTTATGATATGGGATGTTAGTGCTATTGGTCTGTAGTTCTTTGCTGTTGCTTTACTGCCCCCTTTGTGGAGTGGGGCTATGTCTGTTGTTTTTAGTAACTGTGGGACGACCCCCGTGTCCATGCTCCCTCTCCATAGGATGGAAAAGGCTCGTGATAGGGGCTTCTTGCAGTTCTTGATGAACACAGAGTTCCATGAGTCTGGCCCTGGGGCAGAGTGCATGGGCATGTCATTTATCGCCTGTTCGAAGTCATTTGGCGTCAGGATAACATCGGATAGGCTTGTGTTAATCAAATTTTGTGGCTCTCTCATAAAAAATTCATTTTGATCTTCGACTCTCAGTCTGGTTAGCGGCTTGCTAAAAACTGAGTCATATTGGGACTTGAGTAGCTCACTCATTTCCTTGCTGTCATCTGTGTAGGACCCATCTTGTTTAAGTAGGGGCCCAATACTGGACGTTGTTCTCGATTTTGATTTGGCATAGAAGAAATACTTTGGGTTTCTTTCGATTTCATTTATGGCTTTTAGTTCTTCCCGCGATTCCTGACTCCTAAAGGATTCTTTTAGCTTAAGTTCGATGCTTGCTATTTCTCTGACCAGTGTCTCCCTACGCATTTCAGATATATTGACCTCTTTTAGCCGCTGTTATTCTTTTCCGTCGCCTGTAAAGGGAGCGCCTGTCTCTTTCTATTTTACATCTACTCCTCCTTTTTCTTAGAGGAATAAGCCTTGTGCATACATCGAGTGCCACCGAGTTAATCTGTTCTAGGCATAAGTTGTGGTCTGTGTTGCTTAGTATATCTTCCCAGCTTATATCGGTTAGGACTTGGTTTACCTGGTCCCACTTTATGTTTTTGTTATTGAAGTTGAATTTGGTGAATGCTCCCTCGTGACTAGTCTCATTATGTCGGTCTGGGGCTCCACGCATACATGTCTGAACCTCAATTATGTTGTGATCTGAGTATATTGTTTTTGATATGGTGACATTTCTTATCAGATCATCATTGTTAGTGAAGATGAGGTCTAGTGTATTCTCCAGTCAAGTAGGCTCTATTATTTGCTGGTTTAAATTGAATTTTGTGCAGAGATTTAAAAGCTCGTGTGAGTGTGAGTTTTCATCAGAGCTGCCTCCTGGTGTTATTACTGCAACAATATTATTTGCTATATTCCTCCATTTTAGGTGCCTTAAGTTGAAATCCCCCAGGAGCAAGATGTTGGGTGCAGGAGCTGGAAGATTTTCCAGACAGTGGTCAATTTTTAACAGCTGTTCCTGGAATTGCTGGGATGTTGCATCCGGAGGCTTGTAGACTACCACAATGACTAGGTTTTGGTTCTCGACCTTTACTGCTAAAACTTCCACTACATCATTTGAGGCATTAAGCAGTTCTGTGCAAACAAGTGACTCTGCAATGTACAGGCCAACCCCCCCCCTTTTGCCTGTTCACTCTGTCACATCTGTATAGGTTGTAACCTGGGATCCATATTTCGTTGTCCAAGTGATCCTTTATGTGGGTCTCAGTGAAAGCCACGAACATTGCTCTGCTTTGATCCAAATAGCAGAGGATGAAGACCAGACAGCAACTACAAGAAGCGAAGCAGCCAGCTTAGCATCAAAATTGGAAGATTTTGAATTGGCCTTACTCTGTGTGCTTTGGGACTGTATACTGGAACGGTTAAATGCCACGAACAAGACACTTCAGAAAATTGAAATTGAAATGGCTACTTGTGCTAACCTCTATGCAGGCTTAGTGGAATTTGTAAGCTCACTTCGCAATGATGAAGCTTTTGAAATGTTTGAAGAGAAAGCTAAACTGCTGGTGAAAGACTACAGTTACCGGGCTGATCATCAGCGGTCAAGGAAGAGGAAACGCAATTTTGAAGAGCCAGACAATGAAATTGTGTTGCTACCAAGGCAGAAATGTAAGACAGCTACATACTTCGTCATTCTGGATTCACTGATTACAGAATAGGTGAAAAGAAAAGAAATCTACCAGAATCTCAATGACAAGTTTGGATTTCTGTTCAAAATTACTACTATGCCAGATGCAGAATTGAGAGAAGCTGCATTAAAGTTGCAACAACACCTTTCAGCAGATGTTCAGGACACATTTGTTGAAGAAATAGTTCATTTTTCTGGGTATATGAATCAGATTAAAGCTCCACCTGAAAAATGTGCACCCTCAGCTGCTTTGAAACATTTAAGAAATGCAGGTATCTCAGAAACCTTCCCTAATGTTGACATAGTGTATCGCCTTTACCTAACACTTCCAGCTACTAACTGTGAAGGAGCACGTTCATTTTCTGTTTCGAAAAGAGTGAAAAACCAGCTCCGTTCAACAATAAGCCAAGACAAATTGTGTAACCTAGCCTTGTTGACCATTGAGTCTGATCTAACAAGAAATATTGATTTTCAGAATATAATTGATGATTTTGCCAATATGAAATCCAGAAAAAAGTTTATTTAAGAAGTGCCTGTGAATATAAACAATTCTTTACTTTCTTGAGTTTATATGATTTGATAGTCTTATGCATGATGCAATGATAACAATAATGGTCAGTGATTTATAAAGGGAATAATAGTGATGTAGTGGTTATGCTGAATATAATAGGTACATGATGTCACTAATAGCCTAATCTAGTAATACTATGCTGTCTTGAGTTTATTCTCTTTAAAATGCATGATTTAACAAGATAGTTATAATGGCTGCTGGTAAATGGTTTTGGTTGTCTTGATGTATTTTCCCTATTAAATTTAATCTAAATAGCCAGAATGTATTTAATTAGACCTTAAACAGGCTCACACCGACCCCCCCCACCCCCAAGCTGGAAGGGGTCGCTTCGCTTACCCGTAACTCAAAGGGGCCCCGCCAATCTTTATAACCTAGGGCCTGGTGACTTCTTAATCCGGACCAGGATGTAGCACGTAATGAAAGTAGTTTGTTAGACTATGTATTGGTGGATAAAAGGTTGATGGGCAGGCTCCAGGATGTACATGTTTATAGAGGGGCAACTGCTATATCTGATCATTATTTAGTTGTAGCTACAGTTAGAGTCAGAGGTAGATGGGAAAAGAGGAAGGTGGCAACAAGTAAGAGGGAGGTGAAAGTGTATAAACTAAGAGAGGAGGAAGTTCCTGGAGTTTACCTGGAGAGAGTTCCGGGGGTCAACGCCCCCGCGGCCCGGTCTGTGACTAGGCCTCCTGGTGGATCAGAGCCTGATCAACCAGGCTGTTACTGTTGGCTGCATGCAAACCAACGTACGAGCCACAGCCCGGCTGGTCAGGAACCGACTTTAGGTGCTTGTCCAGTGCCAGCTTGAAGGCTGCCAGGGGTCTGTTGGTAATCCCCCTTATGTATGCTGGGAGGCAGTTGAACAGTCTCGGGCCCCTGACACTTATTGTATGGTCTCTTAATGTGCTAGTGACACCCCTGCTTTTCACTGGGGGGATGTTGCATCATCTGCCAAGTCTTTTGCTTTCATAGTGAGTGATTTTCGTGTGCAAGTTCGGTACTAGTCCCTCTAGGATTTTCCAGGTGTATATAATCATGTATCTCTCCCGCCTGCATTCCAGGAAATACAGGTTCAGGAATCTCAAGCGCTCCCAGTAATTGAGGTGTTTTATCTCCGTTATGCGCGCCGTGAAGGTTCTCTGTACATTTTCTAGGTCAGCAATTTCACCTGCCTTGAAAGGTGCTGTTAGTGTGCAGCAATATTCCAGCCTAGATAGAACAAGTGACCTGAAGAGTGTCATCATGGGCTTGGCATCCCTAGTTTTGAAGGTTCTCATTATCCATCCTGTCATTTTTCTAGCAGATGTGATTGATACAATGTTATGGTCCTTGAAGGTGAGATCCTCCGACATGATCACTCCCAGGTCTTTGACGTTGGTGTTTCGCTCTATTTTGTGGGCAGAATTTGTTTTGTACTCTGATGAAGATTTAATTTCCTCGTGTCTGCCATATCTGAGTAATTGAAATTTCTCATCGTTAAACTTCATATTGTTTTCTGCAGCCTGCTGAAAGATTTGGTTGATGTCCGCCTGGAGCCTTGCAGTGTCTGCAATGGAAGACACTGTCATGCAGATTCGGGTGTCATCTGCAAAGGAAGACACGGTGCTGTGGCTGACATCCTTGTCTATGTCAGATATGAGGATGAGGAACAAGATGGGAGCAGGTACTGTGCCTTGTGGAACAGAGCTTTTCACCGTAGCTGCCTCGGACTTTACTCTGTTGACTACTACTCTCTGTGTTCTGTTAGTGAGGAAATTATAGATCCATTGACCGACTTTTCCCGTTATTCCTTTAGCACGCATTTTGTGCGCTATTACGCCATGGTCACACTTGTCAAAGGCTTTTGCAAAGTCTGTATATATTACATCTGCATTCTTTTTGTCTTCTAGTGCATCTAGGACCTCGTCGTAGTGATCCAATAGTTGAGACAGACAGGAGCGACCTGTTCTAAACCCATGTTGCCCTGGGTTGTGTAATTGATGGGTTTCTAGATGGGTGGTGATCTTGCTTCTTAGGACCCTTTCAAAGATTTTTATGATATGGGATATTAGTGCTATCGGTCTGTAGTTCTTTGCTGTTGCTTTACTGCCCCCTTTGTGGAGTGGGGCTATGTCTGTTGTTTTTAGTAACTGTGGGACGACCCGTGTCCATGCTCCCTCTCCATAGGATGGTAAAAGCTCGTGATAGGGGCTTCTTGCAGTTCTTGATGAACACAGAGTTCCATGAGTCTGGCCCTGGGGCAGAGTGCATGGGCATGTCATTTATCGCCTGTTCGAAGTCATTTGGCGTCAGGATAACATCAGATAGGCTTGTGTTAACCAAATTCTGTGGCTCTCTCATAAAAAATTCATTTTGATCTTCGACTCTCAGTCTGGTTAGCGGCTTGCTAAAAACTGAGTCATATTGGGACTGGAGTAGCTCACTCATTTCCTTGCTGTCATCTGTGTAGGACCCATCTTGTTTAAGTAGGGGCCCTATACTGGACGTCGTTCTCGACTTGGATTTGGCATAGGAGAAGAAATACTTTGGGTTTCTTTCGATTTCATTTATGGCTTTTAGTTCTTCCCGCGATTCCTGACTCCTATAAGATTCCTTTAGCTTAAGTTCGATGCTTGCTATTTCTCTGACCAGTGTCTCCCTACGCCTGTCAGACATATTGACCTTTTTTAGCCGCTCTGTTATTCTTTTCCGTCGCCTGTCCCTTTCTATTTTACATCTACTCCTCCTTTTTCTTAGAGGAATAAGCCTTGTGCATACGAGTGCCACCGAGTTAATCTGTTCTAGGCATAAGTTGGGGTCTGTGTTGCTTAGTATATCTTCCCAGCTTATATCAGTTAGGATTTGGTTTACTTGGTCCCACTTTATGCTTTTGTTATTGAAGTTGAATTTGGTGAATGCTCCCTCGTGACTAATCTCATTTTGTTGGTCTGGGGCTCCGCGCTTACATGATTGAACCTCGATTATGTTGTGATCTGAGTATATTGTTTTTGATATGGTGACATTTCATATCAGATCTTCATTGTTAGTGAAGATGAGGTCTAGTGTATTATCCAGTCTAGTAGGCTCTATTATTTGCTGGTTTAAATTGAATTTTGTGCAGAGATTTAAAAGCTCGCGTGAGTGTGAGTTTTCATCAGAGCTGCCTCCTGGTGTTATTACTGCAACAATATTATTTGCTATATTCCTCCATTTTAGGTGCCTTAAGTTGAAATCCCCCAGGAGCAAGATGTTGGGTGCAGGAGCTGGCAGATTTTCCAGACAGTGGTCAATTTTTAACAGCTGTTCCTGGAATTGCTGGGATGTTGCATCCGGAGGCTTGTAGACTACCACAATGACTAGGTTTTGGTTCTCGATCTTTACTGCTAAAGCTTCCACTACATCATTTGAGGCATTCAGCAGTTCTGTGCACACAAGTGACTCTGCAATGTACAGGGCAATCCCCCCCCCCTTTCCCTGTTCACTCTGTCGCATCTGTATAGGTTGTAACCTGGGATCCATATTTCGTTGTCCAAGTGATCCTTTTTTGTGGGTCTCAGTGAAAGCCGCGAACATTGCCTTTGCCTCTGCAAGCAGTCCACGGATGAAAGGTATTTTGTTGTTTCTTGCTGGCTTTAGACCCTGTATATTTATTTGCAAAGAAGAATGTCATGAGACTGGTGGTATTGTTGGTACTGGGTTTTTTTTTTTTTTTCCGGCATTAGTATCTGTATCTGTTGGTTTGGAGTGGAGGCCATCGACTGTGGTTCCACTTCAGGTATGACTGAATTTGGTGTACGATTTCTGCCATTTCCTGCCGGGTTTTTTTCCTTCCTGGCACTAAAAAACCTCTCCCTCTTGAGTGGCTGTGGCTACCCAGGGTTTCCCATGGCCTGGATGTTTTGTATCTTTTTGTCCCCTTTAGATGGTGTGCCTGGCAATTTAAGTTATAGCACAGTCTTTCCTGTACTGAAGAGGGACACATTTCAGGGTGAAAAAGCTTACAGGAAGGGAGTTTGCATTTTCCTGTTGTCATATGGGCAAGGCATTTTCTAGGGTGGTCATAGTTGCACGTCCCATCTGTTTTTCCAGATTTCCCATGCCTGCAGATACCAAGTGCATAGTATGTGCACAGGCTTGGTTTCCGTTTGCCTTGGGTTTCTGTGACTATTCCCTGTTGGTGCATGTTTGCCTGTCTTATTCCTATCCTCCCTAGCACTAACAAAGGAGCTCCCACCAGTTGTTTTTGGTAATATATCCTCACTATTGCTAGTGGAGTCCTCTTGTTTGCAATATTGGTTCTATCTTATCTTTGACTACACTTGATTCCCCACTATGGCTCCTGTCTCCCACGAGGTCTTTTATATGCATTCCATCCTGCGTACAATTCCCGACTACCTGGACAAAATCTCCAGCTTCACCATTACTGTCTCCCAGGACAGCACCTCCAGCTTCACCATTACTGTCTCCCAGGACAGCACTATCAGCCCCACATATACTGACAACCAGGACATGACCTCCAGCCTTACAGTTTCTGTCTACATGACCAGCATCAAGGGCAGTACCATCCAGCCCAGACTTTTTATGTTCCCATCTGTTGTAGAAAGCTTCCAGGTTGTCTATGAAAGCAGCTTTGATGTTATCCTCTTTTAATACCAATGTGATATTAGTCCACAGATTTATCTCATTTGGACATACCCAAAAACACTTCCGTTTTAATACTTCTTGTAGCTAGTTCTTGGATATTTGCACAAGGGGCGTGACACCAATTTCCACAAAAATGACAATTTATCCATGTGGAGGCCCGTTTGTTTGATTGCAGACACACAGGGCTTCATAATGATTTGAATGGTTGAATTACTGTAATTCTACTAGCAACCTCTTGAATACTCTATTAATAACCTCCTTAAAGTGAAGCTCTAGCCATTTGTATTTCTATTTCTAACTGTACAGTAGGGTCCCACTTATACGGCTGGTTAGGTTCCTGGCTACCGCCGTAAAGCGGAAACCGCCGTAAAGTGGAACACCCTTTTTTTCCACTTACAAATGCATACAAACACTAGATAACAAGTTTACACTAACATATATTAAGTTAGCAATAGAACCAGGCATCAAAAAACAATAGAAAAGTACAATACACACATAGTGCACTCATTACTTACCTTAAAATATTTATAGTCTTAATCTAGGGTGAGACATGTAGTATTTATTGTAAGAAATCAAGTGTGGTATGTATGGTAGTCAGCCAGGCTACCATACCAGGCCACCCCACCCACACATACAATTCTATGATATTTAAGCATCCCAGAGCGATAAAATGTATATACAGTTCACTCATTACTTACCTTAAAATATAGGGTGAGATGAGTAGTATTTATTGTAAAAAATCAAGTGTGGTATGTATGGTAGTCAGCCGGGCTACCATACCAGGCCAACCCACCTACACATAATATTCTATTACATTTAAGCATCCCAGAGTGATAAAATGTATATACAGTTCACTCATTACTTACCTTAAAATATTTGTAGTCTTAATGTAGGGTCAGGAGTAAGTAAATGAGATAAAACGAATAAATGAGAGAGAAAGAATGAGTGCATGAGAGAGGACAGGCGCAGAGTTATGTAAACAAACCAGGCGAAGGTAAGTTTTGTAAACGAAGTGTACACGTCTGGCTTGTGTACAAGTTACATTGTGTACAGGTTGTCTCTACATTGATACGGTAGAATAAATAAAGAACACTCCCATTCTCATGTGACATCATTTTGAAAAGAAATGATGCTCTGAGTGAAGGCAATGGAAATAAGTCACTCTGACTTTTTTGGGTTATCCTAGGTTCTCTACACATATGTTGTTATGTATGATAATCTATGTAACTGTATTTGTGTATACCTGAATAAACTTACTTACATACATACGAAAGGAATAATTTTCTAGTTACCCCCAGTAACACATTTTCTCTTATGTTAGATTAGAGAAAATGTTATTCTTGGCATCACTTGTACAAGTTGTCTGGCTACCACATCTCATATTTATGTTTATTTATTCTACTGTAGGGTGTATTTATCATCTTTTTATGTTATGTATCGTGCTTATTATATAATTTTGAAAAAAAATATCATGGATGGATTAATGAAAATGTGTATATTAACGTAATATACAACATTTAATGAGACTCGGTGATTATTATTATTATTATCATTTCTAATATGGCGTCACTTGTGCAAGTTGTCTGCTACCACATCTCTTATTTATGTTTATTTATTCTATTGTGGGGTGTATTTATCATCTTTTTATGTTATGTATCGTGTTTATTATATAATTTTGAAAAAATATCATAGATGGATTAATGAAAATGTGTATTTAACGTAATATACGACATTTAAATGAGACTCGATGATTATTATTATCATTACTAATATGACGCCTGGAGACATAAGACACTCTTACTGATTTTAATGTGTACCTGCACGCCAGCACAGTATGTAAGTTTATTTAAGTACAGGTGTACATTTATTTATTTATTTAGTAATTTAAGCATACATACAGAGGTACAAAAAATACAGGTAAGAGCAGCATGCCAAAGCCACTTATATGCATAGCATTACGGGCTGGCTTAAAATTAATTTAAGATTAAGCAATGATGAAATCCGTGATAAAACATTATTGTAAACAGATAACTATAAAGCACAAATGAGTATTACAAAGACAGGTCATATGGTTGCATGCATTGCTGTACATTCAGTCGAATGGAGTATTCTGTTAGGTAGTGTATTTAAAAAAATAACAAAGTTAGATTGGGTCCTAGGTTTAACATTTGTGTGATGTAATTGTGAGTAACATATAGGATATACAATTTATAAGGTTCAGTTATTCAGTATTTATTTGGTTTTGAGTGAGTAAGTGATCTTTGAGAAGAGACTTGAATTTATAAACAGGTAGTGTTTCTTTTATATTTACAGGTAATGAATTCCAGATTTTAGGGCCTTTTATGTGCATTGAGTTTTTGCATAGCGTGAGATGGACACGAGGAACATCAAAGAGTGATCTGTGCCTTGTGTTATGGTCATGTGTTCTGTTGAGGTTGGCAAGGAGATGTTTGAGGGGAGGGTTAATATCAGAGTTAAGTGTTCTATGTATGTAATAGGTGCAGTAATAAGTATGGATGTTTTGCATGGTGAGTAGGTTGAGTGTTTTGAATATTGGTGGAGTGTGCTGCCTGTAGTGAGAATTTGTTATCATTCTAACTGCAGCCTTTTGTTGGGTAATTAGTGGTCTGAGATGGTTAATTGTTGTTGAGCCCCATGCACAAATTCCATAAGTATAATTATCAGAGTATATATAAAATATGAAATAACTTTTAAAAACATTTGAAATTTTGGAGTTTCCAGACAAAATGGAGAGACTTAGTGCTTACTGAGCTCGCAAAGAATGTAAACAAACAGGGTGGGGCGCGGTGACCGTATTAGAAAGTCAGGTGGGGGGAGCCGTATAGTGAGTTTTGGTCATAATTTGAAATGACCGTATAAGCGGAACGCCGTAAAGCGGGGCCCTGCGGTACTTGTATGTTAGGACAGCTTACCGGAGTACGCTCCTGTTTTTTATTTATTGTTTGTGTTTATAAGGGCGCCTACAACCCCATCCGTTTACAGTCTGCTTTATTGTCCAACGAATCCGTTTGAAATCGGTCGAGGGTTCGGAACCAGTCTGATCTGATCAGTGGGTCACTTATTTAAAACATACTGGTCGGTGATTTGGGCTAACACATGAAGGATCTACTGGAAGTTATCTACCCGAGTAATAAGTGATTTGATTAATACAAAAAGTATAACTTGCGTGTTGAAGAACCGGTGATTGCTGGCAGCTCCTACAATGACGAATGGTCGACCTCAACCCTTGTTTATCAATCACTGTATCTAGCTTTTCTAGGTTTTTTCCATCTCCACCACAGTAAATGCTATATTATCACTATAGTTGACTGATGGAAATTTTGGAGGAAGGACGCTTTTTCTGTAGTAATATTTGCTTCTCGTTATGTATATTGCGACCGCTGTTAACTACAGGCTATATGAGATTCACAGTATACGTCTGGTATTTCAAGAAAATAGAAACTAATGAAAGTCACTCCACTCCACTAAGTACGGGTGAGATATAAGCGACTATTGTCAGAAAGGTGGGCTAGTGCAAAGATGAGTAGTGGGGGGGTTGAAGAGGGTTGGAATAGTTTTAAATATGCAGTATTAGA
Source organism: Cherax quadricarinatus (assembly GCF_038502225.1). Lineage (NCBI taxonomy): Eukaryota > Metazoa > Arthropoda > Malacostraca > Decapoda > Parastacidae > Cherax > Cherax quadricarinatus. Next base: position 189,614 of record NW_027195283.1, read on the forward strand.
ATGTGGGGCAGAAGTTTGTGGTTATAGGAGGGTGGGGGCAGGAGGAAAGAGGAGTGATTGGTGGAATTATGAAGTAAAGGGTGTGATAAAAGAGAAAAAGGTAGCTTATGAGAGGTTTTTACAAAGCAGAAGTGTTATAAGAAGAGCAGAGTATATGGAGAGTAAAAGAAAGGTGAAGAGAGTGGTGGGAGAGTGCAAAAGGAGAGCAGATGATAGAGTAGGAGAGGCACTGTCAAGAAATTTTAATGAAAATAAGAAAAAAATTTGGAGTGAGAAACAAGTTAAGAAAGCCTAGGGAAAGTATGGATTTGTCAGTTAAAAACAGAGTAGGGGAGTTAGTAGATGGGGAGAGGGAGGTATTAGGTAGATGGCGAGAATATTTTGAGGAACTTTTAAATGTTGAGGAAGAAAGGGAGGCGGTAATTTCATGCACTAGCCAGGGAGGTATACCATCTTTTAGGAGTGAAGAAGAGCAGAATGTAAGTGTGGGGGAGGTACGTGAGGCATTACGTAGAATGAAATGGGGTAAAGCAGCTGGAACTGATGGGATCATGACAGAAATGTTAAAAGCAGGGGGGATATAGTGTTGGAGTGGTTGGTACTTTTGTTTAATAAATGTATGAAAGAGGGAAAGGTACCTAGGGATTGGCAGAGAGCATGTATAGTCCCTTTATATAAAGGGAAAGGGGACAAGAGAGATTGTAAAAATTATAGAGGAATAAGTTTACTGAGCATACCAGGAAAAGTGTACGGTAGGGTTATAATTGAAAAAATTAGAGGCAAGACAGAAAGTAGGATTGCGGATGAGCAAGGAGATTTCAGAGTGGGTAGGGGATGTGTAGATCAAGTGTTTACATTGAAGCATATATGTGAACAGTATTTAGATAAAGGTAGGAAGTTTTTATTGCATTTATGGATTTAGAAAAGGCATATGATAGAGTGGATAGAGAAGCAATGTGGCAGATATTGCAAGTATATGGAATAGGTGGTAAGTTACTAAATGCTGTTAAGAGTTTTTATGAGGATAGTGAGGCTCAGGTTAGGGTGTGTAGAAGAGAGGGAGAATACTTCCCGGTAAAAGTAGGTCTTAGACAGGGATGTGTAATGTCACCATGGTTGTTTAATATATTTATAGATGGGGTTGTAAAAGAAGTAAATGCTAGGGTGTTCGGGAGAGGGGTGGGATTAAATTATGGGGAATCAAATTCAAAATGGGAATTGACACAGTTACTTTTTGCTGATGATACTGTGCTTATGGGAGATTCTAAAGAAAAATTGCAAAGGTTAGTGGATGAGTTTGGAAATGTGTGTAAAGGTAGGAAGTTGAAAGTGAACATAGAAAAGAGTAAGGTGATGAGGGTATCAAATGATTTAGATAAAGAAAAATTGGATATCAAATTGGGGAGGAGGAGTATGGAAGAAGTGAAAGTTTACAGATACTTGGGAGTTGACGTGTCAGCGGATGGGTTTATGAAGGATGAGGTTAATGATAGAATTGATGAGGGAAAAAAGGTGAGTGGTGCATTGAGGTATATGTGGAGTCAAAAAACGTTATCTATGGAGGCAAAGAAGGGAATGTATGAAAGTATAGTAGTACCAACACTCTTATATGGATGTGAAGCTTGGGTGGTAAATGCAGCAGTGAGGAGACGGTAGGAGGCAGTGGAGATGTCCTGTCTAAGTTCAATGTGTGGTATAAATATTATGCAGAAAATTCGGAGTGTGGAAATTAGGAAAAGGTGTGGAGTTAATAAAAGCATTAGTCAGAGGGCAGAAGAAAGGTTGAGGTGGTTTGGTCATTTAGAGAGAATGGATCAAAGTAGAATGACATGGAAAGCATATAAATCTATAGGGGAAGGAAGGCGGGGTAGGGGTCGTCCTCGAAAGGGTTGGAGAGGGGGTAAAGGAGGTTTTGTGGGCGAGGGCCTTGGACTTCCAGCAAGCGTGCATGAGCGTGTTAGATAGGAGTGAATGGATTATTATTATTATAATCAAGGGGGAAGCGCTAAACCCGGAGGATTATACAGCGCCTGGGGGGGGGATGTGGAAGGCATTCAGGCTTAATTCGGGGAACTGGAGCACAGATCCAATTCCCTAAATCAAGAGCCCCTCACCAACATCAAGGAACCTTCCTTGAGGGGAGGAGTGAATGGAGACGAATGGTACTTGGGACCTGACGATCTGTTGGAGTGTGAGCAGGGTAATATTTAGTGAAGGGATTCAGGGAAACCGGTTATTTTCATATAGTCGGACTTGAGTCCTGGAAATGGGAAGTACAATGCCTGCACTTTAAAGGAGGGGTTTGGGATATTGGCAGTTTGGAGGGATATGTTGTGTATCTTTATATGTATATGCTTCTAAACTGTTGTATTCTGAGCACCTCTGCAAAAACAGTGATAATGTGTGAGTGTAGTGAAAGTGTTGAATGATGATGAAATATTTTCTTTTTGGGGATTTTCTTTCTATTTTGGGTCACCCTGCCTGGGTGGGAGACGGCTGACTTGTTGGGGGGGGGGGGAGAAAAAAAAATGCAAGTGTAGTGTGACCTAATATTAAGTAGAAATAGCAAGACATACCTGAAGCCTTGCATGTTTATGAGACAGAAAAAAAGACACCAGCAATCCTACCATCACGTAAAACAATTACAAGTGTCCTTTTTACACTCACTTGGCAGGACGGTAGTACTTCCCTGGGCGGTTGCTGTCTACCAACCTACTGCCTAGGCTTACAGTACTTAATTATTAAATTCACAAAGTATGAAAGGTAATAAAGTTTGATGCAAGGAAGGTAAGGTCAATGTCAGGTCCCATGCTCAAGAGGCTGTCACCAGCATCCTCCTGAAGGAAGTGCTTGAAACAAACCAGACAGACACTATAGCAGATCAAGGATTCTTATAGGTAAATACTAAATATATAGGGGCCATAATGCACTTTGGATCAAACCTGATTATTTTCCATTTCCTAAGGGAAGGGAAGCTTCAATAACTTGGTTCAAGATATACTGTACTTACCAGCTGCAAGGCACCTTCCCTTGAAGGAAGCAGGTCAAAGAGTTACAGCTTAAGTTCCTTAAAAAAAGCTGCTAAAATAGAAAAACCTGGAGTTGGAAGTCAATACCCCTCAAGGGAGGTTTCTTGATGATGGTGAAGGGCTCTTGATCTAGGGAATTGGATATGTGCTCCAGTTCCCTGAATCGAGCCTGAATGCCTTCCATCCCCCCCCCCACATGCGTTGTATGATCCTACAGGTTTAGTGTTCCCCTATGATTATAATTATAATGGAAGTCAATCTGCAGTGCCACAGTGAAAATCTTCAGTGGAGGTGCCTCAAATGCCAGTGTTATGCACCTACAGGTGTCATACGATGAAGTATCCTCGATCAACCATAAAGACCAGCCATTTGTAGCCTTGAGTGAATAATTTTTTTTTTTAATCAGTGAAAAGCCAGGTCATGAAATTGTGGCTCTGGCAAGAACAGAATGCTGAGGTCTCTAAAGATATGCATGAACAAGACATAAATGAACTGGAGATGAATAAAACTAAGCTGGGGAAGCACTAAACCCATATGGGGTCATACAAGGCAATTAAGTTCAATATAACAGAATAACACGAATCATTACCACACCACAAGTTACACGAGCAAATCCATATAAAGTAGCAGACTTTCCAGTAAAAGGACCCCGACACATTTGGAAGGTTAGTTCTGAAGCAGGGACTCGAGCAACTGAAGATGCCTTAATGCTAGCTCCAAGTATGGCAGTATGAAGGCACTCCTCTTGAAGGATCATGTCATCAAAGCTTAAGAACATAAGAATGGAGGAACACTGCAGAAGGCCTACTGGCCCATACAAGATAGGTCCTTATTAAAACGACCACTACCCAAGAATTAACTCCCATGCCCAATGACACCAATCAAACCCAGCCCCTCCCACTCATATATTTGTCCAATCTTTTCTTAAAGCTACCCAAGGTCCTAGCCCCTATCACCTCACTGGGAAGATTGTTCCACGCATCCACAACTGTTAGAAAACCAGTACTTGCCCATGTCCTTTCTAAATCTAAATTTATCCAACTTAAATCCATTATTTCTGGTTCGTACTCCTCTTCAAGGGGGGCTCCTTGGCGTGGTGAAGAGGCTCTTGGTCTGAGGAATTAGCCCTGTCGGTCTTCTTCCTCAGACCGAACCTAATTACCCCCCATTCTCCCCTCCCCTATCCCATCCTCCCCTTTTTTCCATTCCTCCTCCTCCTCCTCACCCCTCCCTTTTGCCCTTCCTCTTTTTGGCCTTTGGGATTTCTCCCACAGGCGCGCTAGTTCCTAGGTAGGGGAAAGGACACCGGGGTCCATCCCATTCTGTTGAGGTTCTTGGCGGTGGCGTAGTTTGCCGTGGAATCTGGATTGCCTGGGGATGTCCCGATCCCTCTCCGGTATCCCGGAGTAGCTTTGGGTGTCTTTCGGGCGATGGGTGTATCTCTGGAAGTCACCTTTCGGATTCCGGGGGTGGTGGCCGAAGGAGGTATGCTTTGTGGCGGATATCCGGCCACCCTCTCTTTTGTCCACCGAGGTAGCTCGGCAGATGTGAGGTTGCTATCCCGGATTGCTGGTTTACTGGCATGAAGGGTAGGGTATGGCACGGGTTCCATGCTGCATCTGCGCTACTAGCGGTGTTGAGGTCCTCTTGGGCGCGGAGGGAGATTTCTGGCCCTTTCATTCCTCCTGGGAACTATTCCTCCCCGCTCCCCCCTTTTTTTATTTTTATTTTCTTTTCTTTCTTTTTTTTCTTAAAAACAAAAAGCAAAGGAGTAACCTAACCATGGCAGCCCTAGTCCATGAACCCACTACCCCCGGGCCCCTTCTTGATACCGCACCCCATTCTGACCCTGCCTTGTGTTTAGACCACTCTTCGGACACTCCTGATGCCCCTGTACCTCTTGCTGGTGCTGTTTCCTCACCCGCTTCAGGTACCGGGGCTTCGACTGACTCCTTCAATTTGTCTGAACTCCGCTCTCCTTTGACTATGCTTCCGGCTTCTCCCTTTACGGTATGGCAATTTTCGAATCGCCCGCCCATTTCACGCCGGACCAACTCCAGTCCTACTCCTAAACGCCAACGTCAATCTCCTGATGATGCTCCTTCGTTACCTTCCCATTCTACTCGGAAAAGACCGACACGTCAAGCACTCCCTCTCCACGCTCAGTTTCGGACCACACAATGGACTAAATTCTTTACTTTAAGACCGACTTCTTCTTCTGCCTACCTTTCTGACCATAGTATTGGCAAAGCGCTCCTGCGTCATGTTGGTAGAGATATTTCATTTCATGCTCTCAAGAGCGGTATGCGCATCGTCACTGTCCAGAATGCTGTCCAAGCTCATGATCTTTCTCTCCTTTCGAATATCGATACTACTCCTGTCACTATTGAAAAACATCTTTCTCTCAATTCTTGTAGTGGTACTGTCATTCTGCCCCATACCATAGTCCAACAGAATTTCCAGTCATGTGGCAATGACATTTTTGAACAGCTGGAACTCCAGGATCTCCCAATCCTCAAAGTAGACACTTATGTCCTTCCTGCCCGGGGGCGGAGACGTTACCCTTGCAATGTGGCTCGTTTAACTTTTGACAGCCGAGAACTCCCGTCCTCTGTATATGTCGCGGGACATCGGTTACAAGTTCGAAAGGTGATACCTACACCGCAACAATGTAGAAATTGCTGGCGTTTTGGTCACCCAGCGAAATATTGCAGATCTATGGCCGAATGCCCAGTCTGTGGTGCCGACGACCATTCTAATACATCTTGCAGTCAACCTCCATCTTGCCTTAATTGTAATGAAGCTCACCCTTCGTACTCCCGCCGTTGCCAGGTCTACTTAAATGAACGTGAAATCCGTTGCCTCAAAGAGGCAGAAGGTCTCCCTTATGCTATGGCAGTTACTCATCTCCGCCTCCAAGGGAGACTACCCCGTGTTTCTTATTCTCGTGTTTCCAAACATCCCCCCACTTCCCGAGTCCCATCTTCTGCAGCCTCCTCTGTTGTTACCCCTCCCATAGCCACTCCAGCATCTAATCCTTTTGCTGTCCTTGGCTCTGACGTCCCGACTACAACTCAGTCTGTTCTCACATCTTCGCGTCCTTCCTCACAAGCCCCAGTATTGACAAGACCTCGTACGATACCTAATACCAATCGCCCCTCTACTCAGAAGTCCAAAAAATCCACATTGCTCAAATCTTCTTTGCCCCTTCCTTCCCTTCTTCCACCTCCACACTTTACCTTTCCATATGTGCAACAGTTAGGTACCTTTATCCGAAACGTTTCGCCTACACAGTAGGCTTCTTTAGTCTCTGTACCTAGTTCTTTCCCTCTCTCTGGCTCTATTACAAGTGTGGAGATTCACCCTCCTCCTCGTACTATGCCTTCCACCCCCGTCCCCTCCCAAGTTTCTCCCTCTTCTGCCACCTCCCAGGTTTCTGCCTCTTATGTCCCCCCCCACACTTCATCTCCAGTCCCTTACACTCTTCCCTCCCCCTCTACTTTGGTACAGTCCATTACTGTCCCAATCTTTACTCACCCTCCTCCTCCTATCTCCAATATGGTCTCCCATACATCTTTGAATTCAGAAACACTTGAAGCCATTTCAGAATATATTGCAGAGACTAAACCTTCAATGGACACTGATTCACTTCCTGTTCCTTCTCTTCCCTCTCCTCCATCTTCACAACCCCATTCTTCGCAACGCTCCGTTCCTTCGCTACTTGAACATCTTCCAATGCCACCACACGTTGACTTTTCTAACCCCTCTAGTCCGTAGGTGCCTTTACCTACAGATTCCTGATATTTTCTTCATCGCCGATCATGGCCTATTTACAGTGGAATATCCGCGGCCTCAGGGGTAATCGGGGTGAGCTTCAGATGTTGCTTTCCAGGTTTTCCCCTGTTGGTGCTTGCTTACAAGAACCAAAATTACACTCGGCTGTTTTCCAACCTATCTCAGGCTATAATTTATTGTATTCTTCGGATCCTTTCTCAGATGGGACCTTTAATGAAAGTGCCCTTCTTCTACGCAATGATATTCCGTACTGTCAACTATTTGTCCATACCTCGCTGCATTACACTGCAGCCCGTATCCACTTGAATAAGTGGTTTACAATATGTTCTTTATATCTCTCTCCTTCTCGAGCATTTTCTATCCCAGACTTTGCCTTTCTTATTTCATCCTTACCACCACCACTTCTGTTACTTGGTGATTTTAATGCCCACCATTTCCTCTGGGGGGGTCTCATTGTGACTCACGTGGCATTCAGTTGGAGGCTTTTCTTGCCTCTCACCCCCTACATGTTTTAAATACGGGTACTCCCACCCATTTTGATCCTCGTACTCATACTCTCTCTTGCATCGATCTATCAGTCTGCTCTTCCTCCACTGCACTAGACTTCACCTGGTCTGTTCTACCAGACTTACATGACAGCGATCATTTTCCGATCATTCTTACTTCTCCTTCCTATTCACCACCTTTCCGTAGCCCTCGCTGGCAATTTGATCGGGCAAATTGGGATCTTTACTCACACCTCACTGCTTTTAGTGAGGTTCCTTCTTCATCCTCCATTGATGAGCTCCTACACATCTTCTCGACATCAGTTTATACCGCAGCTTCTCATTCTATACCCCAAACCTCAGGCAGGCATTCTCAGAAGTGCGTGCCTTGGTGGTCTCCTGCTTGTGCTCGTGCAGTACGTTTGAAACGTGCTGCATGGGGCAGGTACCGGTACAATAGAACCGCTGAGAGACTTGTTGATTTTAAGCAGAAGCGTGCGATCGCTCGCCGTGTCATCCGTGAAGCTAAACGCGCTTGTTGGCGAGACTATGTTTCCACCATCACCTCTGCTTCTTCTATGAGTGCAGTCTGGAAAAAAGTGAGGAAATTGAGTGGTAAATACTCTCCTGACCCGGCTCCTGTTCTACGGGTCACTGGTGTTGATATAGCAAACCCTCTCGACGTTGCCATTGAACTTGGCACACATCTGGTCCGTATTTCCCGAGGGCTCCATCTATGCCCCTCGTTTCTTTCCTCAAAGTCTGCCAGAGAGTTAGTACCCTTGGACTTTTCTTCTCTCGGAGAAGAACAGTATAATGTGCCTTTTACACTTCAAGAACTGGAGGCAACGCTCTCAGCTTGCCGATCATCGGCAGCTGGGCCTGATGACATTCATATTCGTATGTTACAACATTTACATCGGTCAGCCCTTGTAGTCCTCTTACACCTCTTCAATCTTATTTGGGCACAAGGAGTTCTTCCCCAGCTGTGGAAATCTGCCATTGTTCTCCCTTTCCGCAAACCGGGTACTGCAGGACATGATGCCTCCCACTATCGCCCCATCGCTCTTACTAGTGCAGTTTGCAAAGTGATGGAACGCCTCGTAAATCGACGTTTAATGTGGTATTTAGAGACTCACAACAGTCTCTCCGCTAGTCAGTATGGCTTTCGTAAGGGTCGTTCTACCATAGACCCCTTACTACGCTTGGATACGTATGTTCGTAATGCCTTTGCGAATAATCACTCAGTTATTGCCATATTTTTTGACCTTGAGAAGGCATATGACACAACTTGGAGGTATAATATTTTGGCCCAGGCCCATTCCTTAGGCCTCCGAGGCAATCTACCATCCTTCCCTAAGAACTTTTTAACTGACAGACATTTCCGTGTTCGAGTCAATAATGTTCTTTCCCCCGACTTCGTCCAAGCTGAAGGTGTCCCTCAGGGATGTGTTCTAAGCACAACACTTTTTCTCCTTGCTATAAATGATTTGGCCTCTGTTCTTCCACCCAATATTTGGTCATCACTCTATGTTGATGACTTCGCTATTGCTTGTGCAGGCGCTGACTGTCACCTTATTGCAGTTTCTCTCCAGCATGCGGTCGACCGTGTTTCCACTTGGGCTACCACACATGGGTTTAAATTTTCAAGTACCAAAACTCACCAAATTACTTTCACTAGACGCTCTGTTATCTCCGATCATCCTTTGTATCTCTATGGCTCCCGTATCCCCGAACGTGATACAGTCAGGTTTCTAGGCCTTCTCTTTGACCGTCGGTTAACCTGGAAACCTCACATTACCTCTCTGAAGGCAACTTGTCACAGCCGGCTAAACCTTCTTAAAACCCTTGCTCATCTTTCCTGGGGAGCTGATCGTCGAACTCTGCTTCGCCTACATTCAGCCCTCGTTTTATCGAAACTCGATTATGGTGACCAGATTTATTCCGCGGCCTCTCCTGCTACTCTCTCTAGCCTTAACTCTATCCATCACCAAGGCTTACGTTTGTGCCTTGGTGCTTTTCGCTCTTCCCCTGTTGAGCGCCTCTATACAGAAGCAAATGTTCCATCCTTGTCTGATCGCCGTGATGCCCATTGCCCTCGTTCCTATGTACGCTCTCACGATCTACACAATCCTTCCATTTATAGAATGGTCACCGATATTAGTAGACATTCTTTATTCGTTCGCCGCCCCTGTTTGCTCCGTCCCTTTTCTCTTCGCCTACATTCACTCTTGTCTTCCCTTCAGTTACCACCTTTATATGTTCATGTAGCATCTCACTTTTCCCTACCCCCCTGGGAAGTTCCAGCTGTTCGGGTCTGTTCTTTCTCACTCCCTTGCTCGAAAGCTCAACTGCCTACGGTGGCTTCCCGCTCTCTTTTTCTTGATCACTTCCACTCCCATTCTCATGCCACCGCTGTGTACACAGATGGCTCTAAGTCTTCAGACGGCGTCGGATTCACAGCAGTGTTTCCGGACAGCGTCGTACGGGGGCATTTACTATCTTCAGCTAGCATTTTTACTGCTGAACTGTATGCCATTCTTGCAGCACTTATTCGTATCGCATCTATGCCTGTGTCATCATTTGTAGTAGTCTCAGACTCCCTTAGTGCTCTACAGGCTATACGAAAATTTGATACATCTCATCCCCTAGTTCTCCGTATCCAACTTTGGCTACGCCGTATCTCTACCAAACAAAGATATTGTTTTTTGTTGGGTCCCTGGTCATGTCGACGTACAGGGCAATGAACAGGCAGACACTGCTGCGCGGTCAGCAGTACATGACCTACCAATTTCCTATCGAGGTGTTCCATTTCTGGACTATTTTGCTGCAATAGCTACCCACCTTCGCACCCGTTGGCAACAACGTTGGTCAACTCTGCTCGGTAACAAACTTCATTCTATTAAACCGAGCATAGGTTACTGGCCGTCTTCTTGTCATCAGTGCCGAGGTTGGGAGACCACTCTCTCCCGCCTTCGCATTGGCCACACTCGTCTTACTCATGGGTATCTCATGGAGAGGCACCCTGTTCCTCTCTGTGAGCAGTGTCAAGTTCCAGTATCGATTAGCCACATTCTGTTAGACTGCCCTCTCTATCAACGAGCACGCAGAATTTACCTCCAACGTCGTCTTCGTTCTACTACTCTCTCTTTACCTTCCCTTCTTGCTGATGGACCCTCCTTTAATCCTGACTCTCTCATTGACTTCTTGACAACGACTGATTTACTCCACAAACTCTGATACTTTTCGCACTCCCCTCAACCCTTTCTAGTTCAGTCTCTTGCTGCCCTTTACCCTTTCACCATCCACTACCCCGCTGTCATCCGTAACCTATTACTCATCCATCTCCCTTTTGCCACCTGATGCCCTCGCTTCCTTCCTGCCCTGCAGCGCTGTACAGTCCTTGTGGCTTAGCGCTTCTTTTTGATTATTATTATTATAATGTAGTGGAGGGTGCTGTATAGCCCTTGTGGCTTAGCGCTTCTTTTTGATAATAATAATAATCTGGTTCGTACCTGGTTTGACACCCTCAGTATTTTATTAATATCTCCTTTGTTTATGCCCGTCATCCACTTATACACTTCAATGATATCTGCCCTCATTCTACGTCTCTCCAGAGAGTGGAGATTTAAGGCTTTAAGTCTTTCTTCATATGGAAGATTCCTTACACCATAAATCATTTTAGTCATTCTTCCCTGTACGTTCTCCAATGAGTCTATATCCATCCTGTAGTAAGGAGACCAAAACTTAGCAGCATAATCTAAATGAGGCCTCAATAGTGATGTATAGAGCTGTAAAATAACTTTTGGACTTGTTACTTACACTTCTTGAGATAAATCCAAGTAATCTGTTAGCCTAGTTGCACACTTTTAGGCACTACTGTCTTGGCTTTAGGTTTCTGCTTACCATGACTCCGAAGTCTTTTTCACATTCTGTATGATCAAGCTCTACTTCACCTAGTTTATAGCTTCGAGAGTTATTTTCAATACCAAGGACTAATACCTTACACTTATCCACATTGAACTTCATCTGCCATTTTTCCATCGAAGACATTATTATTATAATAAAAAAGAAGCACTAAACCACAAGGGGACCAAGACATTAATTTGTCCAAATCCACCTGGAGTTCATTGCTATCCTCCTGAGAATGAATCATACGGCCTATCTTTGTATCATCAGCAAATTTGCTCTTATCACTCATAATCCCTTCAAGGTCATTTATGTAAATTATGAACAAGAGAGCCTAAAACTGATCCTTATGGAACATCACTAGTGACTAATCCCCCTTCAGATTTGACCCCATTAATCGAAACTGCTTTCTATTGGTAAGCCATGCCTCTATCCATGCTAGAACTTTACCTCCTATACCATGAGCTGCCGCTTTTCTTAAGAGTTTCTTGTGAGGTACTCTATCAAAGGCTTTACTAAAATCCAAATAAACAATATCATATTCTTTATCACTGTCTACTACCTCAAATGTTCTATTGAAAAATGTCAGTAAATTTGTCAAGCAGGAACGACCTCGTGAACCCATGCTGAGATTCATTTATCAAGTTTTGCTCTTCAGGGTGACTTCTAATAATGTCAGCTATAATTGATTCTAGTAACGTGCCCACTATAGATGTCAGGCTTATTGGGCGGTAATTTGAAGGAACGGACTTATCCCCTGATCTGAATATAAAAACCACATTAGCCAGCTTCCACAACTCTGGCACAACACCAGTAAGGATGGACGCATTAAACACACTTGTTAATGGCTGACTAAGTTCCATCTTGCATTCCTTAAGTACCCTGGAAAACAACTCGTCGGGCCCCGGGGACTTATTTTGCTTCAATTTGTCTGTTTGATAACCATGTCCCTCGTGACAGTAATATTAGTGAATTTGAATTCGTCAGGAACTGAATAATTGTTAATTTTGTACACTTACAATATAACATGGAAGATGTCTTAACATTAGCTTCCAGTATGGCAGGGTTAAATAACATACATTACAGAATACATAAGCACTCCAACCAACTACTGATACCCTTGTAGGTTTAACACTTCTTTTTGATATTAACTACTGATAGCTCAGCATCCACAGAGCCATCCTCCTTAGCACAGTAAGGCCATATCAACACGCAACAGCAACTAGGATTCAAGGTAAACTGTAGTAATTATTACTATATATCCCCTCAAAAATACAACAGTTAATAGGAAAGTAAAAATATCACTAATTAGATAGATTTATTTTTCTACATGTATATAAATACAATATTCCCAAAGGAATTATCTTTTGGATTAACCAGAAAATCGCCAAATTAGTAATTATTCTTACTGGGAATTGCCAGAATAGTTCAATTATGTACAAGAGAAGTTTCTCGGGGGATGGGAATGGTATTTTACTGCATCATAAATTAACATTTTTAATTGAGATACAGTATTCCACACACACACATTATACAGACTCAGAACACTTTGCAGCAATTACATGTACTGAAAATTTCAAACCATGGGCTTAGCATCAATAAGTTGGAACCAATAACCACACTCACATCGTTTCTTTTCACCCTTTTCTAGCCACATCCAGTTGATGCAAGTAGCGTCTTCTTCGCAGATGCAACCAACTAGCCTCCTTTCATAAAATGATGGAACAACTGTTGGGTTACTTGAATCACCACTTACACGCTTGTACACTCTCATATCAAAGGGATTCTGAAAATGCAGCAAAAGTTCAATAATTTAATGATTTTATGGCACAGTAATTCAATATCAGCTTAGAGGGGAGTATGGAGAATGTAAATGTATGTATTCAGATATTTTGGAGTGAATTTGTTGGCAGATGGTTCTATGAAAGGCTAGATGAAGCACAGAATAAAACAGACACTTTATACATGGAGGACCTATTTTGTGTGTGAAGCATGGGCTTCAAAACATTGCAGCACGGAGGCTATATAGGATTATGTCATAATTAAAAGCAATGTGAGCAAGAAGATTAGATGAAGTGGGGTTACTGAAAGTATAATTCAGAGGGCTGAGGTGGTTTTGGCATTCAGAAAAAATGGCACAGAATAGGATGGTGTATAACTATGGAGTGGAAGGGAGGAGTTAGGGGGTCATCCAAGGAAGGGTTAGAGGAGGGAAGTAAAGGTGGTTTTGAGTGTTAGGGGCTTGAACACCCATCAGGGTTACGAGAGTGCATTTGATTGGAGTTAAGACAAGTGGTTTTTATGAAGAGCTGTTGGAGCATGACCAAGGTAACTTGTTTAACGGGATTCAGGGATAACAGGTTAACCGGAGTTCTGGAGGTGGGAAGTACAGTGCTTGCACTCTGAAGGACGGGCGAGATGGTGCAGTATGGAAGGTCATCTGAAGTGTTATGTCAGCACACTTGGCAAGACAGAAATTGAGTGAATGATGGCAAATGCTCTTATCTCCGTGGGAGATGGCTAGTGTTATAAGAAGTGCTTGTGCAAGTTTCTATCATTAAGTGCATTGGAAATAAATGGTATAAAATACCGACACAATGGAAATATAAACACATAAGCAGCATAACATGATCCTTTACTGACAACATTTCACCCACGTAAAGCCCACTGTGTAGGCAAAATGTTGTCAATAAAGGATAACATTATACTGCTTATGTTTATATTTCCATTAAGTGCATTATTGTAATGTTTGTAACTAGGGTAAATCTGCTAAATCTAATACCCTGTACCAGTAAGCTGAAAATCCTTCATATTAAACTGCATTAAGTTTACAAAACCTGTTGATTGGTATTAAGATTTCCATTGGACTTTCTTTTAATCCAAAACTTTCCATTTGTACATTTTTTAACCGTTTCAGGGTCCAGAGGCCAAATTTCAAAGTGTGCACCTGGGTCCAAGAATTTTCAAAAAATAATTTTGTTATATTTTCTTATGAAATGGTAGAGAATCTTTTTCTGAAGGTAATAAAACAAAAAGTACGAAATCTGATGGAAAATTAACGAAATTATGCTCTCATGAATTTTGATGTGTCAGCGATATTTACGCATCGGCGATTTTGCCGATTTTGACTCCCATTTTAGGCCAATTACATTATTCCAGTCAACCAAATTCTTAGCTATTTCACTAGTATTACTTCTATTCTATCTATTGAGCACAAGAAATCACAGTCAACTGTTTCAACTACAAAATAAAGTGATCGGAAATTGGTAATCTGGCCAATTTAATGCAAAGTTCAAAATATTCCAATTTCAAAATAGGGTCCAGAATAAACAATGCAGGCATTCCTGGCACTAAACTGACATTTCCTCTGTTCATTAGTTACATTTTCAGGCTTTACAAATGAATTCCATTTTGATTTTGTATTCACATAATGAATTTTTATTCAAACCAAAAAATAGAAGATTTACTGTTATGAAATATTGTAATAATTGAATAAATAATATCACCACATTTGTGAACGTGTATTAGACACACCAGCTGGTGTGTATTAGACGTGTGAGGCCATTTGTTTACTCTTGAACATCGGAAAAAACTGAACACTTCGGCTACTTTGAGCTCAGTTTCAAGCCATTTTCAGTACTAAAACCAATAACAATCATCTCTTTTTCTGTAATATATCTTCCATTCTATCAAATGAGACCAAGAAATCACAAATACAACTATAAAAAACATACGAAAAAAACTGCAAAGTTGCCGTTTTAATAGAAAATTAGTCTGTTTTTTTTCTCATTATGCACTGTGTGCTGCAGGATTTGTTTTATGTGGTGCACACATACCACATTGATGTATTCTCTCATATCTAGGCCCAAGTTTACCGCTCACAGCTTGTCAGAGCAAGCCGAGCTCATGGTGTAGATCTATGGTTTGGACCCTCAACATAAAGCCGTAGATCTACAGCACGGACCCTGAAAGGGTTAATAACAGCCATTTCCCATCATGACAAATAACCCAAAGAAAAACATCACTTTTTCTGACTTTCTAAAAATACATGGCTGTCACGATGCCTTTTTTTAACATCTGCAAGCTACCAAGGCAGGATGATTATTATTTTATATTCACAGGGAAGAGCTAAACCTGTAGGGAGGTCACACAGCACAAAGAAAACATCCTCTGTTTCTCATTCAATAGCTTTCTTGCCAGAGGTATGCAGACATCCGATGTTGAATGACCACTTGGTACCGTAACATTGTTGATTGTTCTACCATATTGTATTACTACTACAACTAATATCACGAATCTGGCATCATTGGGATTACAGAGTGGTTAGGTTAGAATACACTTAATAAAATTAACCAACTTGACTAACACAAAGTTCCTTGAACATCGACAAAAATCAAACATTTCCGCTACTTTGAGCTCAATTTCAAGCTACTTTTCATCATGAAAGCAATCAAAATCATATATGTATATTTCTGTAATATAGCTTCTATTCTATCAAATGAGACCAAAAAAACAAGAATACAACCATAAAAACCATACGAAAATATACTGAAAATATACTGCAAAGAGGCGGCTAATGGATGAGAAGTGAACTCCCATATTCATCGTCCTTTTTTTTTTTTTTTTTTTTTTTTAGTTTTGGTGTACATTAAGAAGCATCTTTCCATCATATATTGCCCACATTTCAATAGGATAGCCCAACAAATGAGAAAAAAATTATTTACCAAAAAATCATATATGGGAAGCCCAAGCCAGGTACTGGAAATAAGTCACCGACTTTTTTGGGTTATCCTAGGTTCTCTATACGTACGCTGCTATGTACAATAATCTATAACTAGTGTATACCTGAATAATTTATTTATTTACTTACTTCTATTCTGAAAATAAATGGTATAACATACCGACACAATGGAAACAAACAAATATGCAGTTTAATGTGATCCTTTACTGACAACAATTCGCCCAAACAGTGGGCTTTTTCAAGTCACAAACAGATCTACCTGGGGTGGAAGGTACAGGAGTATTTCTAGTCAGGTTCATAATGTTGAGGTCAGGTGGAGAATGCTGCATCTGATGATCTGATGGGGTTATAGTCTGAAATCTTGGGTAGCTTGGCAGGGGTATTGGACAAGTTGTGAGCAGAAGGTCTGCTCACAACTTGTCCAATACCCCTGCCAAGCTACCCAAGATTTCAAACTATAACCCCATCAGATGCAGCATTCTCCACCTGACCTCAACATTATGAACCTGACTATAAATACTCCCGTACCTTCCACCCCAGGTAGATCTGTTTGTGACTTAAAAAAGCCCACTGTGTGGGCGAAACGTTGTCACTAAAGGATCACATTAAACTGCATGTGTGTTTATACTTCTATTCTGTCAACTGAGTACAAGAAACCGCCCAGTCACCTATTTCAACTACACAATAGTGGTCAGAAATTGACAATTTGGCCAATTTTACACAAATTTCAACGGATGCCAATTTCAAAATAGGGTCCAGAATTAACAATGCAGACATTTCTGGCACTAAAATAATATTTCCTCTGTTCATTAGTCATGGCTCCAGGCCCCTCTTATATTACACTTGCTTACCATTTGGAAATTTTTATACACACAAAAAAATAGAAGATTTACTGTTATGCAGACTACTGCATTATTGTAATAATTGTATAAATAATGTCAACCCATTCTTGACTGCGTACTGGAATTTGGACTGGCATGCGCACACATATTAGACAGTGACGTCATTTGTTTACTCTTGAACATTGCTAAAGAATGGAACATTTCTGCTACTGTGAGCGCAATTTCAAGGTACTTTTTGTCGTGAAAGCAATCAGAATCATATCTAGTTCTGTAATATATCTTCCATTCTATTAAATGAGGCCAAAAAAAGACAATACAACCATAAAAACCATATGAAAATATACCGCTATGGGGCCGCTAATGGCTGAGAAGTGAACTCCGTTATTTATGGTCTGATTTCTTTCATTTTTGGTGTACGTTAAGATGCATCTCTCCATCATACATTGCCCAAGTTTCAATAAGATAACCCAACAAACAACTGAGAAAATAATATAATAATAATAATAATATCTTTATTTACTACACGTACATGTACATGGTATACAGGCCTAGCTGACATCAGTGACATACTACTACACAAAAAGTCCTTTGTTATGCTAAGCATTTCAGGCAAATTAGGTCAGTGCCCCAGGATAAGACCCACACCAGTCCACTAACACCCCGGTACCCATTTACCGATGGGTTAACATAGACAACAGGTGTAAAGATACACGTCCAATGTTTCTACCCTGGCTGGGAATTGAATATTTACCAAAAAACATATGGCTAGCCCAAGCTAGGTACTAGAAATAAGCCACTGACTTTTTTGGGCTATCCTAGGTTCTCTACACATATGCTGCTGTGTGTGATAATCTATGTAGAGAAAATAGCTTTTCTGTTTGTTTTATGGTGCAGTACGAGTACTCCGTTTTCTCTAATATAAGCCCCAATACAGGGATAGGAGAATAGTACTTGTATCCCATATCCTCTTCATACCTCCATCGAACTGCTCAGTATTATGCCAAATATTTATTCTGGGGTATTTAACATGTTATTTATATTGTTTATTATGTCATATTAGATCAATTGTGATAGGCAAATAAGCTGTAGTGTTGATATTAGCGTAATAATAAAGCATATTCTCCTGCATCACGAGACCGAGACTGAGCTCATGGCAACCGACAGTGGCTTCAAAGCCACCTTATCTTTAACCCTTTCAGGGTCAGCAGGCCCTCTCCTAAACTTGTTCTCAGGGTCAATAGTTTTTTTGGAAAAAAAAAAATCAATTATGAAATGATAGAGAATCTCTTCCCGATCATAATGACACCAAAATATGAAATTTGATGGAAAACTTGCAGAATTATGCTCTCGCGAAGTTAGCGGTCTTGACGATGTTTACGCATCGGCAATATCGCCCACTTTAAGCCCTATTTTCAGCCAATTCCAATGTACCAGTTGACAAAAATCATAACTATTTCGCTAGAACTCCCTTTTTTTCTATTGAATGAGTACAAGAAATCACTTATTTACCGATCTGAACTATCCAATGAAGCGGTCAGAAATTGGGAATTTTATCAATTTCACACAAATTACAAAAGATACCAATTTCCAAAGAAATAACTATTTCGCTAGAACTCCCTTTTTTTCTATTGAATGAGTACAAGAAATCACTTATTTACCGATCTGAACTATCCAATGAAGCGGTCAGAAATTGGGAATTTTATCAATTTCACACAAATTACAAAAGATACCAATTTCCAAAGAGTTCAAATAAACAAGACAGACATTCCTGGTACTAAAATAACATTTTTTCTGTTCATCAGTCATGTCCCCAGGCCTCTCTTAGATTTCTTTTGCTTTCCACTTTGAATTTTTATTCACAAAATAATAGAAGATTTACTGTTATACAGACTACTGCATTAGTTTAGAAATGGTAATAATACCAGCGCACTTGTTAAAGAATATTAGACTCACCAGTTGATGTGTATTGGACGCGTGGCATGATTTGTTTACTTTTGAACTTTGGCAATAATCGAACATTTCTGCTACTTTGAGCTCAATTTCAAGGTACTTTTCATTATGAAACCAATCAAAATCATCTCAATTCCTGTAATATGTTTTCCATTCTATAAAATGAGTCCAGGAAAACTAGAATACAACCATAAATAACATACGAAAATACAGTGGATCCCCGCTTAACGATCACCTCCCAATGCGACCAATTATGTAAGTGTATTTATGCAAGTGCTTTTGTACGTGTATGTTTGGGGGGTCTGAAATGGACTAATCTACTCCACAATATTCCTTATGGGAACAAATTCGGTCAGTACTGGCACCTGAACATACTTCTGGAATGAAAAAATATCGTTAACCAGGGGTCCACTGTACACTGCGAAGTCGCTGTTTTAAAGCAAAAACACGGAGTTTTTTCTCATTTTGCACTGTGTGCTGCAGGATTTTTTTTATACTGTGCACACTGACCACATAGAACCATTCTTTCATATGTAGGCCTACCTGCTTTCTCTCACTAGATTTGAAGGCGCTAGAATTTATGCATACTAGTACGGCACCAACCCTGGCGTGCAAGCCGTACTACTATTACGGCAGCAACCCTGAAAGGTTTAATGGACAATGTACTGTATAGGTGCTTTACACAATGAGAAGCATTTCTTTTATTCGTTGGAACCATGGCTTGGGCTAAAAGCAAGCAGGTTATAACAATAGAGAAAAAGAAATTGGAATGACTTATGCAGCAAGTAGCACCACCAAACCGTACCAGCAGGTTGGTGTGGCGACCCTGGAAATTTGAAATTAAGCCAGCAGAAATTAGTGCCTAATAACTGATGGAACCGGAGGTCTGATTGCCGGATTTGTGATGGCGGACCTGTACTACTACCTCTTGTATTACACCTCACTCTAAGCCTATATACACCCTCTGTGTCCATGTACTGTTTGTAATGGCTTGATAATGCTCCTGGAGAGTGAAATGTTGCCACAATAAAATGTCACATTAGTTGCATGTGTGTCCTTTTACTTAACACCCCTAAGAATGCAGGCATTATACTTCCCCACCTTCAGAGCTCAAGTCAGGCCAACCAATTTTCAATAAGAATATAAAGAAAACTTGATATTACAAATAACCACACCACACCTATCATTTTGAAATCAACTTATGTACTGTGTATGAATCTATATATATTGACATACACAACAGGATAATGTACAGAGTACTAAAATATTCTTACCTCATTGCCTGCAGCCTTAGCTAGAAGCTCCTGTTTCTCCAATCCAGTAGCATGTTCCAATGGATCAGCCATCACTGAGAGGAAATTTATTAAATTACCTTTACAATAAATCACAGCCAATGCTAATACCATAAAAACTTATATAAACACACAAACTACCCATGTCAAAATAACAAGGCACAATTATTGTTACAAAGGAGAAAACACAAAGGAATGGTAACCCATTTAACCCTTAAACGGTCCAAACGTATATATACGTTCTCTCGCATAGCACTCCAAATGTATATATACATTTCATTTGTCATTCAACATTGGCACAATAGGCCTGAGTTGCCTAGACATGAGAGAAAGGGTGTGCACACTCAGTGCACCATATGAAAAAAATTGGGGATGCCTGGGTACCACATGCTCTTTTTTTTTTCCTATTAAAATTTTTTTTTTTTTTCAAAATATTCGGGGCGCTGCACAGGTAAACATATATACGTTTGGACCATTTAAGGGTTAAATACTTGTTAAATTCCAGTTTTTTTCCTCATTTATCCAGACTTCAAAATCAATACACAAGCTGAAGAAATTTATATATTTTTATTAAATTCAACCATAAAAAAATACTGGACTGTACATATTTAAGATGTTTAATACTTTATACTGTAGAACAGCAGTTTTACATTTAGAAACTATAGCTTATCAGTACGGGTACCTGCCACCAGAGCGCGCACATGCACACACGCAAACCAGCACGCGCACACAAAAATCCTTCACAGGAGATACATTTCCAGCATGATTGACAGAAGTCACATACAGGAATTTGCTTACATTGTACTCAAGTATAAGTAAAGGTTTTATGCTATTTTTTGACAAGTAAAAGAGAAGATGGAGGGTAATCTTATTCATGGGTAACATTTTACCTGGATTGAAATCTTTAAGCTGTAATCCCTATTCCAAAGAACATGATATAGCAACACCACAGTAGGTCTGTTGGCCATGCTAGGCAGGTTCTACTCATCTATAATTAATACTACCTCCAAGCCAGTGCTTTCATTCATTCATACATACATATATTAATATAGGTATAGAGGAGCAGGTCCCGTTTGTCCAACAATCGTATGTTTTTTGTCTAGAAATTTACTGCCAAACCAATGCTCTCCTATAAACAGGTAAAAACACATAAAAGGAGCAATACTAGCCTATGCCAGGTAGGCTCAACCCTCACTCACCCATTTCCACTAATGTAAGGTAGTACCTCCCCATTTCACATTTAGCACTGCCTAAAGTACTTGCTTTAATGTTGTTACTTGAAAGTTTGTTCTAAGGAATCTACAACTCTGCATGTCAGAGATAAACATGAAGTGCTTGTGGCTTGGTTTACAGCATCAACTTACATACTGAGGTCCAGGGGATCAATCACAGTATGGGTAAAATATAGTGTTGAACATACATACATACACCTGTTGCCCTTGTTCACCTAGCAGCAAATAGGTACCTGGGTGTTAGATGACTTGTGGGTTGCATCATGGGGGTCAAGATTAACTTGCTCAAAATACTCTGCATAACAAGGGGCTTTCTATATAGTGCTAAGGATGTCAGTTAGGCCTGTAATAGTTGTATCCTGTACCTGTAGAAATACCAAAATTCTTGAGGGCTGAAATGGCTAGCCATTACAACCCTGGATAATACATAATAATGACTATTTAAAATTAATGTACAAACATTATAATATCTAGAGGGGTTTTGGGGGTCAACACCCTTATGGCCCAGTCCACGACCAGGCCTCGCAGTGGATAAGGGCCTGATCAATTAGGCTGTTACTGTTGGCAGCACATAAACCGATGTACGAGCCACAGCCTGGCTGATCAGGTTCTGACTTGAGGTACTTTTCCAGCGCCTTCTTGAAGATAGCCAGGAGTCTATTGGTAATCCTCCTTATGTATGCTGGGAGGAAGCTGAACAGTCTTGGGCCCCTGACACTTGTTGTATAGTCTCTGACATACTCGTGGCACCCCTGCTTTTCATTGGGGGGGGGAGGATGCTGCATCTGCCAAGTCTTTTGCTTTTGTAAGGAGTGATTTCTGTGTCCCTCTAGGATTTTCCAAGTGTATATTATGATGCATCTTTCTCACATGCATTCCAAGGAGTACAGGTCAAGGGACTTGAACTGCTTCCAGTAGGATGAGATTAGCTTTTTTTTTTTTTTTTTTTTTTAAGCTAGGTTAGTTTTTATTTAGGTATCATTTATAATTTTAGAGTACAAGTGGCTGCGTAGTAAATTACGCAGAATTTAACCAATGATAATGTGACTTACTTCCAGTAGTAAGATTTTTGCATGACTTAAGTCAATGTATCAGGTCATTTTCATAATGTCAATTTTTTTTTACAGTCAAAAGTTGAATATATTTAATTTATTTAGTAATTTTAGCATACATACAGAGGTACAAAAAAATACAGGTAAGAGCAGCATGCCAAAGCCACTTATATGCATAGCATTACGGGCTGGCTTAAAATTAACTTAAGATTAACTAAGCAACTCTAAGCTACTCTATCCCTTTTATATGTAATTTGATACATATTAAATTTGATACTTCTAGTCCTCGGTTCTAAAAATGTTACATAAACAAATGTGGTAATGTGCGAGAACAGCCAAGCAGTCAGACATGTATGTTGATATACCTTTGATGGTAAAGTATACATAAATGGAATGACGTTTTATATAACTGATGTGGATTGCATCCTGGGGAAGAGAACCAAAAAGATTATAATGTAAATAAGCTAGACACTTTTTTTTTTTTTTTTTGGTTATCCTGGATTACTAACGCTCTGGGTTAATCCGAATAAAATTGAGCATGAGCCAGCAGGAAGACTGCAGTTCCAATTTCATCATTAATCTTTCGCTAGCATCATTATCGACCACACCCAATTGTTTAATTTCATCCAAACCTTAGATACTAAAATGAATCCTAAGCCAATGTAGTGAAACAGCCTTGATTAAAAATAACACTTATACACAGATAAACCCGGCTAAGTGTAGGTGCAAATCCTTTCCTCTGACACCGGGTCTATCACACCCTACTATCCTCCATCATGCAGCTGCCAGCTACATCTGTGACACTTACTCTTGGCGAACCTGACGGAGGTTAGCTGAACACCCCGGCGAGCAGTGTGGTGGAGGGAGCGAGCAACGATAGCAGCCATACTTGCTGGTGTACAGATACTCTCCTTCCTCAGCTGCGCCAGAACCTCCGTCCCAGTGATGCTGCATGGTTCCTCCTTATAACTTATACCATAATTTATGTTTACTTGTTTTAGTAAAAATGGAACATGTAGCCTTTTCTCTTATATTTTTTTATTATTAAAATGCTAAATAGCTTATTTTAGAATTGAAGAGGGAACCGTAGTGCCAACCTAAATACATCTAATTAATTCGAATCGGGCTTGGTGCTGTTTAGACGTTTTACTCTGGCTCTGCCTTCAGCAATGGTAGTAAAGTGGCTCAGTTTTCTACCTAGCACGTAGGTCTTCATTATACTTACCGGTGACATATATTTACATTAAGTTGTCAAAGAAATTCCTCTACATCACAGTACGGATATTTGGACGGCTTAACAAAGAGCCGGTAACTAACTCATAAGATATATATACAATGTATTCAGGTATAATATAATATATAATATCTTTATTTACTACAAGTACATGTACATGGTACATGACATGACATCAGTGACATACTACTATATAGAAAGCCCCTTGTTATGCTGAGTATTTCGGCCAAATTCGGTCAGGTCGCTTGGTGGCTAAAGCTCTCGTTTCACACAGGGAGGGCCCGGGTTCGATTCCCGGCGGGTGGAAACATTTCGACGCATTTCCTTACACCTGTTGTCCTGTTCACCTAGCAGCAAATAGGTACCTGGGTGTTAGTCGACTGGTGTGGGTCGCATCCTGGGGGACAAGATTGAGGACCCCAATGGAAATAAGTTACAGTCCTCGATGACGCACTGACTTTCTTGGGTTATCCTGGGTGGCTAACCCTCCGGGGTTAAAAATCCGAACGAGATCTTATGTGTACAGAACGTACGATAACACAAAAGAGTCAAAGTAACGTATTTCCATTGTAAACACCTATTACAAAGTTATGTATACCTCGCAGATTTTTTTTTTTTTTGTGAAGTCCACATTTTCAATTTGCGAATTCTTATTTTAATAATAATAAATTTTCTTGTACTATTACCCTTCAGATGTGGTCAATGTTTCCTCTTGTCATCAGGAGGCTGGGTTTGATAGGGTGAAGCTGTAATTTCCCTTAACAACAACAACAACTATATTGCAACGTTTATGCATCCTGATGTAAGCAAATTATTATGCAGGTATTTACAAGTGCTACATCTAAATTGGGGTTGAAGAGAAATAAAGTAGGGAGTGAGGTAGGGGCCTTGCAAAGTAGGGAGGAAATAAGTATTGTCATTGATCCAGCCTTTAATGTAAGCATTCCCGAGCGTATTTTTTCCTTAGCAGATTATTATGCAGCCAACATATTTTAATTATTTCAGTTGCATTGTGATGATTTTTATAATATGAAAGAAAATTGGTCACAGTAGCAGCAAATTAGTATCGATAGTAGCAGAGTTCTTAAAGACAGCAGCACATTTGTAATTATTTCTGCAAACACCTTTTATCGTACAGCAATGAAGGAATGGAGCTGTATAGCCCTTGTGGCTTAGCGCTTCTTTTTTATTATAATAATAATAATGAAGGAATGGAGCAGACTGCCTGTACATGTCAAAGCCAGTGATAGCATGAACCAGTTCAAGAAGAGAGCCAAAAGGTACCTAATGAATGTAGTGACAGAAAGGGAGGAGAATGATTTATTATTTTCTTAGCTAACACGTGTAAATACAATGGAACCTTGCTTTTTGTCATTAATTCGTTCCAGAAAGTCTGACGAAAACCGAGTTTGATGAAAACTGAAACAATATTTCCCATGAGAAATAGGTAATGTAACTCCAATTAATCCATTCCAGACACCCAAAAGTATTAACAAAAGAATTCATTTTATAGAGAATAACTATAGTTTTACATACGGAAAACAATTAGAAATATATATAAAGGACTAATGAAATGGATAAATGAACATTTAACATCACTTTTACCTTTATTGAAGACTTGTTGGCATATGAGCTAGAAATCTATACAGATATTGACGAATGTATTAATAATTTTCTAAAAAAAGACCCAATACCTCTATAACAAGCACTGCCCTAAAAAAACTAAACAGATGACAGCTAAGAGACTGAACAGTCCCTGGCTAACACCCAGCATTCTCAAATCCATAAATACAAAACACCAATATGAAAAACAGTACAGAATGGGTCACATAACCAGAGACCAAACAAAACGTTACTCGTCAATCCTAACCAGCCTGATAAGAAGGGCAAAAAAATTGTATTATGAGAACAGATTATCCAACTTACGAGGTGATATAAAAAAGACCTGGAAAACCCTATCAGAAATTCTGGGAACAAAAAAGATATCACGAAATAGCAAAATAAAATTAGCAAAATCAGATGAACCCCAACTCCCACCAACAGAAACAGCAAACAGACTCAATGATTTCTTCTCCACTATAGGACAAAACCTTGCCAATAAAATCCCAAGCTCAGTTACCCCACCAAATGACTACCTCACCGGCAACTACCCGAACACACTGTTCCTAGCTCCGACTAACCCATACGAAGTCTCCCTTATTATCAACGCACTAAAAAACAAGGCAGGAGATTTAAATACCTTACCACCCTTTATATACAAAAAACTGTCACAAGTGCTATCACCAATCATTGCAACACTCTTTAACAAATCCATAGAATCCTCCACCTTCCCTACAGTACTCAAAATAGCAAGGGTCACCCCGATCCACAAAGGAGGAGACCAAACAGAGTTGAATAACTATAGGCCAATATCCAACTTACACCCTCTCTCAAAAATCTTCGAAAAATTAATTCATAAACGAATCTACTCCTACCTTATCTCCCAAAACATACTCAACCCCTGCCAATTTGGATTCAGGCCTAATAAAAATACTAATGATGCTATTATACACATGCTAGAACATATATACACTGCAATAGAGAAAAAAGAAGTCCCACTGGGGATCTTCATTGACTTACGTAAAGCTTTTGATACAGTTGACCATGACTTGCTCCACGTAAAATTGTCACACTATGGTAATAGAGGGCACTCCCTCAACTACCTCAAGTCATACCTCAGCAACAGAAGCCAATATGTGTACGCAAATGGGGCAAACTCTTCTGCGCAACCAATTACAGTTGGTGTCCCACAGGGAAGTGTCCTTGGCCCTCTTCTCTTTCTCCTATACATAAATGACCTTCCAAATGCTTCGCAATTACTCAAACCCACACTATTTGCAGATGACACTACATACGTCTTCTCTCACCCGAGCCCAGTCACGCTAGCCAATACTGTAAATACCGAATTACAGAAAATATCTACCTGGATGAGGACTAACAAACTTACACTAAACATTGACAAAACCTACTTCATTCAGTTTGGTAACAGAGCTACAGATGTCCCTCTTAACATAATGATAAACGGATCACCTATCACAAAGCTAACAGAGGGAAAATTCTTAGGAATCCACCTTGATAATAGACTCAAATTTCATACACATATACAACAAATTTCTAAGAAAATTTCCAAGACTGTAGGCATACTATCGAAGATACGGTACTATGTTCCACAGTCAGCCCTCCTGGCCCTATATCACTCTTATTTACCCCTATCTCACCTATGGAATTTGTGCATGGGGCTCAACAACAATTAACCATCTCAGACCACTAATTACCCAACAAAAGGCTGCAGTTAGAATGATAACAAATTCTCACTACAAGCAGCACACTCCACCAATATTCAATACACTAAACCTACTCACCATGCAAAACATCCATATTTATTATTGCACCTATTACGTACATAGAACACTTAACTCTGATATTAACCCTCCCCTCAAACATCTCCTTGCCAACCTCAACAGAACACATGACCATAACACAAGGCACAGATCACTCTTTGATGTTCCTCGTGTCCATCTCACACTATGCAAAAATTCAATGCACATAAAAGGCCCTAAAATCTGGAATTCATTACCTGTAAATATAAAAGAAACACTACCTGTTTATAAATTCAAGTCTCTTCTCAAAGATCACTTACCCAAAACCAAATAAATACTGAATAACTGAACCTTATAAATTGTATATCTTAAATGTTTCTCACAATTATATCACATAAATGTTAAACCTAAAACCCAATCTAACTTTATTATTTTTTAAATACACTACCTAACAGAATACTCCATACGACTGAATGTACAACAATGCATGCAACCATATGACCTGTCTTTGTGATACTCATTTGTGCTTTATAGTTATCTGTTTACAATAATGTATTGTCACTGATTTCATCATTGCTTAGTTAATTTTAAGCCAGCCTGAAATGCTATGCATAGTATAAGTGGCTTTGGCATGCTGCTCTTATCTGTATTTTTTTGTACCTCTGTATGTATGCTCAAATTGTAAATAAATAAATAAATAAATAAATAAATAAATGGAAAACGGCGATTAGGGGAGAGGGAGGAGAGGCTATCTCTACCACCATCACTACCACCCTCTACTGATGAGAAACAAAGTCAGACTGACTCAGAACACGTGATTTGCTTTGTGGGTGTGAGTGGACATGTTCAGTATGATGGATCACTGTCAACTTGATGAAAACCGAGGTGATGAACAAAAACTGGGACAAAATTTTGAAGAAAAAAGTTGTCAAAAACCGAATTCAATGAAAACTGGGGAAAACTAAAACTGGGGTTCCACTGTATAACTCATTTTACCTCATTCCTAGTATATTTCCTTTAAAGTATAATAATAAGGTATTAAAAGGACCCCAATGGAAATAAATCACTGACCTTTTTTGGGCTATCCTAGGTTCTCTACATGCTGCTATGTATGATAATCTATGTAATAACACTGAGTATCCTCACCATTAGTCTCAGCACTAACAATGAAATTATTTAGGGGCTTTGCTGAAGATGGGTCCTGCTGGTAATTTTGTACAAAATGGTAATGGGTGAGACTGGGTTCTTCCTCAGTTTTTGACACATTCATCCACAGTTAGGAGCAATTTGTTTACATAAGTTTCCATGGTGGAATTGCTGACAAAACGTTAAGTAAAAGGGCAGATGCCAACGTCACATTTGTTGCATTAGTGTCCTTTTACTTAACATGAGTTTCCATGTTTATCCAGCTGCCTAATTATGATTTAGCTGAACTACTAGGTCTTAAGATAACCACAAGTATTTTCTAATCTTTCCACATGTGTAAGATGTCTTCCCCAAGGCCTGGTCACAGGCTGGGCCAAAGGGGCATTGATCACCAGAATCCCCTCCAGGTATACTGTATTTTTCTAAAGAATGAAGACTATTCATTGACTAAAGTAAATTTTTACCTGTTACATTCATATTTGTTGCATTTGTGTACTTCATCAAACTTTTCCTGTGCTAGCATTAGATTTTATCAGTTACAATATAATGTATGTACTGAATACAGTACCATGATTTAAAGTAAAAAAAAATAAAATATTACTAATTGTGTATCATTCTCAGTTCTTCAGATTGTATAAGTGAAAATGGGTGATCGTTATAATATTCACTCCCAACTAGAGCACTTGCAGTCTAAATACATTGGCACAGGTAATGTATAATTGATAATAATAATAATATAGAAAAACCTTGTTATGATACTAATAGGGAAAGGGATGGGGTGTCTTCTAACAAAAATCTGTTTCATTGGATTCCCTGATGCAGCAGACACTAGTGCTCATGAACAAATAACCCAATGTACCATACTTGGTCTGTTGAATAGGGAACCTACCAGAAAAACACTGCTAGCAAGACAAATGTCCGATGCAGTGGACGTAGTCTGTTGCATTGAGTTTTTGTCTAGCCAGATATTTTATACTTTGTATCCAGGATAAGGGTAAGAGGCTTTTTGTTACACTTCTGGATTGTAAAAAGTCATATGATAGGGTGGATAGGAAAGCAATGCTGCAAGTGTTGCAAATGTATGGAATCGGTGAAAGGTTATTACAAGGTGTAAAGAAGTTTAATAAGAGGCAAGAGTTAGGGTGTACATGTATAGGAGAGGAGGATTTTCTGATAAAGATGGATCTTAGACAGGAATATGTGTCATTGTAGGTATTTAATGTATTTCTAGCTGCGTTTGTACCATTAATGTTAGGGAGGAGTTTGAGCTTAAAAGATAATGAATTTGATGTAAAGTGGTAGTTATCACAGGTCCTCTTTGCTGATGACACTGTACTTTCATAATATTTGGAAGGGAAGTTGCAGACATTGATGGGAAAGCAGGAGTGTGTGTCAAAAAAAAAGAAATAGAAAAGCAGTGAAAGGTGTATGAAGTGAATTTTAAATATTGTTTAGCAATTAATGTTTTTGTAAAGAAGTTTATGAAAAACAAGATAAATTATAGAATAGATGGTACATAAAAATATTTAAATTGTAGAATTTGTTTTTTTTTGTGTAGTACACTGCATTATATTACCGTATTCTAAAGCTAAATGTATATTATGCTATTTATCCTATCTGTTCTGCATTACTTTACAGGTCATGCAGATACTGCGCAGTTTGAATGGTGTGTCAATCAACAGCGTGACACATACGCATCTTACATGGGCCACTTTGACATGCTGAATATGATTGCAATAGGAGAAAATGAAACAAAAGCTCGTGTTCGCTTCAACATGATGGAAAAAATGGTGCAGCCCTGTGGACCACCACCTGAGAAGAATGAAGATTAAAGTATTTTGTATGCATTTAAGGTTATACTTTTGTACAGTATAAGTAAAAAAACCAAGACTGTACTGTATTTCATTTTCTGATTATGTATTGGTTAAATAAGTTACAGGCAATTACTTTTTGAGTGAACCCTAGCTTAGCATAGTTTATCTTCGTGCATATTGATTACAGTGCCATTTATAGAAATACCATGGTATTTCCTAACAGGGAAAAAATTGCTTGAGTTCAGATAAATGTATGAGAAATTAAATTTTCACACACCTGGCTGACTAAGGCAATCTGAATATTCTACCACCTTTAGGAAAAGGTGCCTCGATTGCTGATAGGTTCTTAATTCAAGGAATTTGAGCTACCCATTCCTTATCAAACCTGATTACCTTTCATTTCCCAGGCAATGTGGGACCCCTGCAGGTTTGCACTTTCCCATGATTATTCTGCTTTTAACCTACTGTACTGGCAGTTTCCAACTGAGGTAAGGTTTTCCCCCTCCCCCCCTTTTACATTCTTTAGGCATCTTCACAGACTCGAAAGTCTTTGTGTTCATTTCCTTTAGCCCACAGCGACTTCTCAGACCTGTTTAAATGTGAGGGGCTGTATTGTCTAGGGTTATAATTATTTCATAAACATGAGGTAATATTTAGTAGTACCTAAGTGGATAATTTACCTCTTGTGACCATACACAGGATAACTGTTAGTCTAGGGTATAAAAGAACATTCATGGCACATCTCTTGCCAAAACAGTGTTTTCAAACCACAAGGGTTTTAGAGAAACAGCTTTTTAGAAAAATATATTTTAATATAAAGATTATTTATAATACAATATAAACACACATGAAAATGGGTAAACCACGTTACATCTTGTGGCAGAAGACTACAAGATGACCCAAGCAAGTCCATAATTCTTCGGACCATCCTCGCAAAATTCAGCTTAGGCCCACAGTCACTTTGCCATATGGTCAATACCTTAGGTTTCCTTAATACAAACAAAATAATACAGCAGCAGTGGTGGTGATCTGACATCAACCTAAGCCAGGAAGAGAGAGCCAGGTATAGAAAATATAAAAACACACACTATGAAAACAAGAGCATCAGTGTTGAAATTAATTTATTATTACTCTGGTTTTCTTTTCTTAAGTTATATTAATGATATTTATTATTTACATATACAGTAGGGCCCCACTTATGGCGTTTTGCCTTATGATGTTTCACTAATACGGCAATTTCAAATTAAGACCAAAACTTGCTATACGGCGAGCAGTCTTTCAAATATGGCATGCCCCACCCAGTTTGTTTATATTCTCTGTGAGCTCATGCCTCTATTATGTCTTGAAACTTTCCAAAATTTCAAACGTTTTTAAAGTTATTGCATATTTTATATGTACGTACTCTGATAATTATACTTGTGTACCTGTACCAAAATGTACTTACACACTGTGCTGGTGTGCAGGTACACATTAAAATCACTAAGAGTCTCTCTACTCTTAACGTACTACGAAATCTCTTGGGCGCATTGAATGTCGTATACGTATTACATTAATACGTATAGACATTTCCATTAACCCTTTGAGGGTCGACAGGCCCTCTCCGAAACTCGTTCTCAGGGTCGGCCAAATTTAAAAAAAAAAAAAATTATTTTCTCTTATGAAAAGATAGAGAATCTTTTCCCGATCATAAAGACACCAAAAGTTTGAAATTTGATAGAAAACTTACGGAATTATGCTCTCGCAAAGTTAGCGGTCTCGGCGATGTTTATGCATCGGCGATTTTGCCCACTTTGAGCCCCATTTTCGGCCAATTTCACTGTACTAGTCGACAAAAAACATGAATATTTCGCTAGAACTCCATTTTTTTCTATCGAATGGATGCAAGAAACCACTCATTTATGAAATTCAACTATCCAGTACAGTGGTCAGAATTTAGCAATTTTGCCAATTTCACACAAATTTCAAAAGATGCCAATTTCGGAATAGGGTCCAGAATAAACAAGAAAGACATTCCTGGCACTAAAATGACATTTCCTCTAGTCATTAGTCATGTCTCAAGTCCCCTCTTATATTCTTTTGCTTTCCACTTTGAATTTTTATTTTCACAAAAAATATAAGATTTACTGTTATGCAGACTACTGCATTAGTGTAAAAAATGGTATAAATATTATTGGTGCACTTGTGAAAGAATATTAGACTCACCAGTTGACGTGTATTGCACGCTTGGCACGATTTGTTTACTTTTGAAGTTTGGTAAAAATCGAACATTTCTGCTACTTTGAGCTCAATTTCAAGGCACCTTTCTTTGTAAAACCAGTCAAAATCATCTCAATTTCTGTAATATGTCTTCCATTCTATAAAATGAGACCAAGAAAACTAGAATACAACAATAAATACCATACGAAAATACACTGCAAAGTCGCTGATTTATTAAAAAAAAATGGTCAAAGTTTTTTTTTTCTCATTATGCACTGTGTGCTGCAGGATTTTTTTTAGACTGTGCACACTGACCACATAGACCCATTCTTTCATATGAAGGCCTACCAGCTTTCTCCCACTAGATTTGAGGCCGCTAGAATTTATGAGTACTAGTACGTCAAAAACCCCTACGCGTAAAACGTACTAGTACGACGAAAACCCTCAAAGGGTTAATCCATCTGTGATATTTTTTTCAAAATTATATAATAAACACACTACATAATGCATAAACATGATAAATACACCCCACAGTAGAATAAATTAACATAAATATGAGATGTGGTAGCCAGGCAACTTGTAGGACTTGTGGTAGCCAGGTGACTGTAGTCCAACATAGGGAAAATGTCACTATAAGATTACTGGGGGTAGCTAGAAAATTATTCCTTTCGTATGCCTTCACTTACAGCATCATTTCTTCTAAAAATGATGTTACAGGAGAATGGGAGTTTCTCTCTTTATGTATTTATTCTACTGTATCAACATGGAGACAACTTGTACACAATGTAAAGTGACGAAAGCCAGACGCGTTCACCTGGTTTGTTTACATTACGTGTTGAGCGTTGCCTTGGCTGGCTACCACCTGACTTCTTACAAATAAAACTCACCTCTCACCCTACATTAAGACTACAAATATTTTAAGGTAATTTTTTTTTTTATTATTATCACACTGGCCGATTCCTACCAAGGCAGGGTGGCCCGATAAAGAAAAACTTTCACCATCATTCACTCCATCACTGTCTTGCCAGAAGAGTGCTTTACACTACAGTTTTTAAATTGCAACATTAACACCCCTCCTTCAGAGTGCAGGCACTGTACTTCCCATCACCAGTACTCAAGTCCGGCCTGCCGGTTTCCCTGAACCCCTTCATAAATGTTACTTTGCTCACACTCCAACAGCACGTCAAGTATTAAAAACCATTTGTCTCCATTCACTCCTATCAAACACGCTCACGCGTGCCTGCTGGAAGTCCAAGCCCCTCGCACACAAAACCTCCTTTACCCCCTCCCTCCAACCTTTCCTAGGCCGACCCCTACCCCGCCTTCCTTCCACTACAGACTGATACACTCTTGAAGTCATTCTGTTTGAAAGACTTCAAGAATGAATTTGAATGAATTTGGAAAAGGCATATGATAGGGTGGATAGGGGAATAATGTGGCAGATGTTGCAAATGTATGGAATAAGAGGTAGGTTATTGAAGGCAGTGAATAGTTTTTGCGAGGATAGTGCGGTTCAGGTTAGAATATGTAGGTGAGAGGGGGATTATTTCCCAGTAAAAGTAGGCCTTAGACAGGAATGTGTGATGTCACCATGGTTGTTCAATATATTTATAGATGGAGTAGTAAGAGAAGTGAATGCTTGGGTGTTGGCAAGAGGTGTGGGGTTAAAAGATAGAGAATCTAACACAGAGTGGGAGTTAGTCACAGTTGCTCTTTGCTGATGACACTATACTTTTGGGAGATTCTGAAGAGAATTTGCAGAGGTTGGTTGATGAGTTTGGTAGGGTATGTAAAAGAAGGAAGTTAAGTGAATATAGGAAAGAGTAAGGTGATGAGGATAACAAAAAAAATTAGGCAAAGGAAGATTGGATATCAGATTGGAGGGAGAGAGTATGGAGGAGGTGAATGTGTTCAGATATTTGGGAATGGACGTGTCAGCAGATGGGTCTATGGAGGATGAGGTGAGTCATAGAATTGACAAGGGTAAAAAGGTGAGGGTGCACTGAGGAATCTGTGGAGACAAAGAACTTTATCCATGAAAGCAAAGAGGGGAATGTATGAGAGTATAGTTATACCAATGCTCTTGTATGGGTTTGAGGCATAAGTTGTGAATGTTGCAACAAGGACAAGGCTGGAGGCCATGGAGATGTCATGTCTGAGGGCAATGTGTGGTGTGAATATAATGCTGAGAATCCATAGTTTGGAGATTAGGAGGAGGTGTGGGATTACCAAAACTATTGGTTTGGACATGTAGAGAGGATGGAACAAAATAGAATGACTTTGAGAGTATACAAATCTGTAGTGGAGGGAAGGCCGGGTAGGGGTCGGCCTAGGAAAGGTTGGAGGGAGAGGGTAAAGGAGGTTTAGTGTGTGAGGGGCTTGGACTTCCAGCAAGCATGCGTGAGCATGTTAGACAGGAGCGAATGGAGACAAATGGTTTTTAGGACTTGACGTGCTGTTGGAGTTTAAGCAAGGTAACATTTATGAAGGGATTCAGGGAAACCGGCAGGCCAGACTTGAGTCCTGGAGATGGGAAGTACAGTGATGGCACTCTGAAGGAGGGGTGTTAATGTTGCAGTTTTATGACTGTAGTGTCAGCATGCCTCTGGCAAGACAGTGATGGAGTGAATGACGCTGAAAGTTTTTCTTTTTCGGGCCACCCTGCCTTGGTGAGAAACAGCCGATGTGTTAATAAAAAAAAATAATGTACTATATGTATTTTATCACTCTGGGGTGCTTTAATTAAATGTCATAGTATATTACGTTTGGGTGGGGTGGGCTGACACCTCTGGCTACCAAACTTCCCAAACCTGACTTCCTACAAATAAAATTCACTTCTCGCCCTACATTAAGACTACAAATATTTTAAGGTAATTAATGAATGTACTGTATAGTACGTATACGTATTTTATCGCTCTGGGGCGCTTTAATTAAATGTCGTAGCGTATTACATGTGGGTGGGGTGGGGTAGGCTGACCTGGCTGGCTATCATACCTCCCAAACCTGACTTCCTACAATAAAATTCACCTCTCACCCTACATTAGGAATACAAATATTTTAAGGTAAGTAATGGGTGTACTGTGTGTATTTTCCTCTTTATTGTTTTTAATGCCTAGTTCTATTGCTAACTTAATATATGTTAGTGAAAACTTATACAACATTTGTATGCATTTATAAGCGGGAAAAATGGAGTTCTGCTTTCTGGCGGTGTCTGTTTTCCAGCAGTAGCCTGGAGCCTAACCTGCCGTATAAGTGGGGCTCTACTGTATACTAAAATGTGTTATTTTTATATAACATAATTATTTACAAAAACAAACACTATGACTGTTATGTTTATTGTGAATTGTCTTTTCATGGTATCTAACATCTTAACATGAGATGGATCAAATCCCATGAAAATGCAAGCCGAACATATCTTGACAGTCCACAACTGAAATTACTATAAATATTGTGTTATAAAGCTGTTTCATACATGAACATTAAAATGGTATAAAATACCGACAGGTTGTTAGGTAAGACACATATGCGACAGTATCTTCTGCTTCTATCAACCTTTCTGTACTTGACTGAAGAAGCCTACTGTGTAGGCGAAACGTTTCATAATAAAGATACCTAACTGTCGCATATGTGTCTTACCTAACAACCTGTTTCATACATAAAAAATTCCAATTTATACACATTATTGAGAACTATGCTGGTATCTACATAACACCCTCTTCCCTCAAAAAGTAAAGTCATTCATTATTAATTGCTGTCTTGCCAAAAGTGTGCTGATAACACAGTTCAGATGGCTCTCCTACCTGAAACATCCTCACCCCTCCTTTAGAGTGCAGGCATTTTTCTTTCCACCTTCATGATTTAGATCTAGCTAACTAGTTTCCATGATACTCTTCATAAATGTTAACCTTGTTCACACTCCAATAGCAAGTTAGGTCACAAAAACCCACTTGCCTCTGCTCATTCTGATCTAATGCACAAGCCTATTGGATGATCAAGCCCCCTAACATTAAAGGTTTCATTTACCACCCCCCTCACCCCTTGCCCTCTTTCCCTCCACCCTTGATTGATTTATATCTCCTAGTCATCCTATTTTCCATCCTTTGTGCTTAAACCATTTCAACAATCTCTCTTCACCCTTCTGACTTGTACTTTTCGTACTACCTCCATGCCGAAAATTTTAAAACTCGTGTTTCACACCCTTATACCAGTGTAAGTACCACTGTACTCTGGTGGCTTCCACTTTTTGCCTCTATGGCTTAAGTTCTTTGTCTCAATAGATGCCTCATTGCCCCACTTACTTTCTCCCTCTTCTATTCTATGGTTTACCACCTCTTCAAGGGGGCTTCTTGGCACAGTGAAGAGGCTCTTGGTCTGAGGAATTAGACCTTATGGTCTCCTTCTTCAGACCAAACCTAATTACCCCCCAATCTCCCCTTCCCTATCCCATCCTCCCCATCCCCCTTATTTCCTTTCCTCCATCCCTCCCCTATTCCCTTCCTATTTTCAGCCTTTGGGATTCTTCCCACGGGTACTCTAGTTCCTAGGTAGAGGGAAGGGTACCGGGGTCCATCCCATTCCATTGAGGTCCTTGGCGGTGGTGTAGTTTACCGTGGAATCTGGATCGCCTGGGGATGTCCCAATCCCTTTCCAGTCCTCCAGGGGGTGGCTTTGGGTGTCTCTCAGGTGACAGGTGTATCTTTGGAGGTTACCTCTCAGATTCCGGGGGGTGGTGGCCAGAGGAGGTATGCTTTGTGGTGGGTGTCTGGCTGCCCTATCTTTTGTCCACCGAGGTGGCTTGGCGGATGTGAGGTTGCTATCCTGGATTGCTGGTTTACTGGCATGAAGGACAGGGTATGGCACGGGTTCAGTGCCGCATCTGCACTACTTGCGGTGCTGAGGTCCTCTTGGGCATGGAGGGAAATTTACGGTCCTTTCATTCCTCCTAGGAGCTATTCCTCCACGTTCCCCCCATTTTTTATTCTTTTTTTATTTTCTTTCCTTTTTTCTAAAAAACAAAAAGAAAGGAGTGACCTAACCATGGGGTTCCCAATCCATGAACCTGCTCCCCCCAGGCCCCTTCCTGATACTGCACCCTGTTTTGACCCTGCCTCGTTGTTTGACCACTCTTTGGACATTTCTAATGCCCCTGTACCTCTTGCGGGTGCAGTTTCGATACCTGTTCCAGGTACCGGGGTTTCAACTGACTCCTTCGATATGTCTGACCTCCACTCTTCTTTCACTATGGTTCCAGCTTCTCTCTCTATGGTGCAGCAATTTTTGGATCACCTGCTTGTCCCACGTCAGACCAACTCCGGTCGCACACCTAAACGCCCAAGACCATTACCTGATGATACTTCTTCACTTCCTTCTCATTCTACTCAGAAAAGACCAGCACGTCACACACACTCCCTTTACATGCTATGTTTCAAAATACACAATGGATTAAGTTTTTTACTCTACGACTGACTCCCTCAACTGCCTATCTTTCTGACCATAGATATATCCTTTCATGCTCTCAAGAGTGGTACATGCATCATCACTGCCCAGAATGCTAACCAAGCTCATGATCTTTCTCTACTTACAACTATCGATACTATTCCTGTAACTATTGAAAAACATCATTCTCTCAATTCTTGTAGTGGTACTGTCATTCTGCCCTATACCATTGTTCAACAGAATTTCCAGACATATGGTGATGACATTCTTGAGCAGCTAGAACTCCAAGACCTCCCAATCCTCAAAGTAGACAATTATGTTCTCCCTGCCTGCAGGCAGAGACGATACCATGGCAATGCAGCTCACTTAACTTTTGACTGCCGTGAGATTCCGTCCTCTGTATATACAGTGGACCCCTGGTTAACGATATTTTTTCATTCCAGAAGTATGTTCAGGTGCCAGTACTGACCGAATTTTTTCCCATAAGGAATATTGTGAAGTACGTTAGTCCATTTCAGACCCCCAAACATACACGTACAAACGCACTTACATAAATACACTTACATAATTGGTCGCATTTGGAGGTGATCGTTAAGCGGGGGTCCACTGTATAGTGGGACACCATTTACAAGTTCAAAAGGTGATCCCTACACTGCAACAATGTAGAAATTGCTGGCGTTATGGTCATCCAGCAAAATACTGCATGTCCGTCGCCAAATGCCCAGTCTGTGGGGCCAAGGACTATACCAATACACATCATGTAGTCTACCTCCCACTTCCCTTAATTGTCATGAGGCTCACCCATCTTACTCTCACCACTGCCAAGTTTACTTAAATAAGCATGAAATCCATTGTCTCAAAGAGGCAGAAGGTCTCCCATATATTATGGCAGTCTCTCATCTATGCTTCAAGGGAAACTTCCCCATATTTCTTATTCTCAAGTTGTTAAATGTCCCCCCTCCTCTGGGGTCCCAACTTCTGCAGCCTTCTCTGTGGTCACCCCTGTCTAATTCTTTTGCTGTCCTGGACTCAGAGGTCCCTACCTCAGCACCTCATTCTGTTCTCACCTCTTCCTCTTCTCACTCACAAGTTTGTGTCTATGAGACCTCTTACAACACCTACTCCCCATTGCCCTTCTCCTTCTCTGAAGTCCTAAACATCCCCATAGTTAAAATCTCCTTTCACCCCTCCTTCCCTTTTGCAACCTGCTTATTTTTCCTTCCCAGTCTCTGTACCCGGTTCTTCACCTCTGACTGGCTCTGTTACCAGTGTGGAGGTTCATCCTCCTCCTTGTGCAGTACCTTCTTCCCCTGTCCCCTTCCAAGTTTCTTCCTCTTCTGCCCCCCTCCCAGGTTGCTTCCTCTCCTGTCCCCTCCCAAACTGCTTCTCTAGTTCCCTCTACCCTTTCGTTTCCCCCTACTTTGGTACAGTCCATCATCTCCCCAATCTTTACTAACCCTCCTCCTTCTATCTTCAATATTGTACCACACAACGTCCTTGTCCTCAGAAATACTTGAAGCTATCTCAGAATATATTGAGACTAGACTATTGATGGACACCGATCCACCTCCTGTTCCTCTTCTTCACTCTTCTCCGTCTACACAACTCCTTTCTTCGCAGCGTCCCAATCCTTCACTGCTTAACCCTTTCAGGGTCAGTGTCGTAGTAGTACGGCTTTCACGCCAGGGTTGGTGCCGTACTATTACGCGTAAATTCTAGTGCCTTCAAATCTAGTGAGAGAAAGCTGGTAGGCCTACATATGAAAGAACAGGTCTATGTGGTCAGTGAGCACAGTATAAAAAAATCCTGCAGCACACAGTGCATAATGGGGGGAAAAACTCCGAGCGTGTTTTTGGTTTAAAACAACAACTTTGCAGTGTATTTTCATATGGTATTTATGGTTGTATTCTCGTTTTCTTGGTGTCATTTTGTAGAATGGAAGACATATTATGGAAATTTAAATTATTTTGATTGGTTTCACAATGAAAAGTACCTTGAAATTGAGCTCAAAGTAGCAGAAATGTTCAATTTTTGCCAGTGTTCAAAAGTAAACAAATCATGCCACACTTCCAATACACGTCAACTGGTGAGACTAATATTCTTTCACAAGTGTGCTGATATTATTTATACCATTTTTCCTTGTGGCTTAGCGCTTCTTTTTGATTATAATAATAATATACCATTTTTACACTAATGCAGTAGCCTGCATAACAGTAAATCTTCTATTTTTTGTGAGAATAGAAGTTCAAAGTGGAAAGCAAAAGAAAAGTAAGAGGGGCCTAGAGACATGAGTAATGAACAGGGAGTGTTCTTTTAGTGCCAGGAATGTCTGTCTTGTTTATTCTGAACCCTATTTTGAAATTGGCATCTTTTTAAATTTGTGTAAAATTGACAAAATTACCAATTTCTGACCACTGTATTGTATAGTTGAAATCGGTAATTAGCTGGCTTCTTGTACTCATTCGGTACAACTAATGGAGTTCTAACAAAATAGCTATGATTTTTGTCGACTGATGCAATGGAACTGGCCGAAAATAGGGCTCAAATTGGGCGATATTGCTGATGCGTAAACATCGTTGAGACTGCTAACTTCGTGAGAGCCTAATTCTGTAAGTTTTTCATCAAATTTCATACTTTTGGTGTCATTATGATCGGGAAAAGATTCTCTATCATTTCATAAGAAAAAATAATTTTTATTTTTTTCATTTTTTTTTCGAAAAATTTTTGACCCTGAAAACAAGTTTAGGAGAGGGCCTCTCGACCCTGAAAGGGTTAAAAGTTTTCTGCTACCTCCACATGTGGACTTTTCTAACCCTACTAGTCCATAGATACATCTGTCTTCAGATTTCTTGCATCTTTCTCTTTGCAAATCATGGCTTATTTACAGTGGAATATCCACAGCCTCAGAGGTAACCAGGGTGAGCTCCAGGTGTTGCTCTCCCAGTTTTCCAGTTTGTGTTTGTTTGCAAGAACCCAAATTACGCTCTGCTGTTATCCAACCTATCTTGGGCTATGATTTATTATATTCATCAGATCCTTATCCCAATGGAACCTGTAATGAAAGTGTATTTCTTATACACACCAGTATGTATTTCATACCGTCAGCTGGTTGTTCATACTTCACTGCATTACACTGCAGCCCGTATCCACTTGAATAAGTGGTACACAGTCTGTTCTTTGTATCTCTCTCCTAGGGCCTTATCTATCCTGGATATTGCATTTCTGGTTTCTTCCTTATTGCCACCACTTCTGTTAGTTGGCAATTTTAATGCCCACCATTTCCTCTGGGGGGTCTCACTGTAACTCCCACAGCATTCAGTTGGAGGCTTTTCTCACTTCTCTCCCCCTCCATGTTTTAACCCTTTGAGGGTTTCGGCCGTACTAGTACGGCTTACGACCCAGGGTTTTTGACGTACTAGTACGCCTAAATTCTAGCGCCCTCAAATCTAGTGGGAGAAAGCTGGTAGGCATACATATGAAAGAATGGGTCTATGAGGTCAGTGTGCGCAGTATAAAAAAAAATCCTGCAGCACACAGTGCATAATGAGAAAAAAAAACTTTGACCATGTTTTTGGAATAAAACAGCGACTTTGCACTGTATTTTCGTATGGTATTTGTTATTGTATTCTAATTTTCTTGGTCTCATTTTATAGAATGGAAGACATATTATAGAAATTGAGATGATTTTGACTGGTTTTACAATGAAAAGTGCCCTCATTTTATCGAAACTCGATTATGGTGATCAGATCTATTCAGCGGCCTCTCCTACTACTCTCTCAAACCTTATTCCCATCCATCACCAGGGATTACGTTTGTTCGTTGGTGTTTTTTGCTCTTCCCCTGTTGAGAGCCTCTATGCAGAAGCGAATATCCCATCCTTGTCCGATTGCCGTGATGCCCATTGCCTTCGCTACTATGTTCGCTCTCATGATCTCTGCAATCCTTCCATATATAGAATAGTCACCGATGTTAGTAGACATTATTTGTTCGTCGCCCCTGTTTGCTCCGCCCCTTTTCTCTTCGACTACATTCGCTCTTGTCTTCCCTTCAGTTACCACCTTTCTATGTTCATGTAGCATCTCACTTTTCCCTGCCCCCCTGGGAAGTTCCAGCTGTTCGAGTGTTTTCTCACTCCCTTGCGTGAAAGCCCAAATGCCTACAGTAGCTTCCCACTCTCTTTTTCTTGACCACTTCCGCTCTCATTCTCGTGCCATTGCAGTGTACACAAATGGCTCTAAGTCTTCTGATGACATTGGATTCGCAGCAATGTTTCCAGACAGTGTCATGCAAGGACATTTACTGTCCTCAGCTAGCATTTTTACAGCTGAATTGTATGCCATTCTTGCAGCACTTATCCGTATTGCATCTATGCCTGTGTCATCATTTGTGGTTGTCTCAGACTCCCTTAGTGCTCTACAGGCTATACGAAAATTTGATACACCTCACCCCCTAGTCCTCCGTATCCAACTTTGGCTACACCGTATCTCTACCAAGCATAAAGATATTGTTTTTTTGTTGGGTCCCTGGTCATATTGATGTACAGGGCAATGAACAGGCAGACACTGCTGCACGGTCAGCAGTACATGACCTACCAGTTTCATATAGAGGTGTTCCGTTTACAGACTATTTTGCTGTAATAGCTACCCACCTTCACACCCGTTGGCAACAACGTTGGTCTAATCTGCTCGTTAACAAACTTCATTCTATTAAACCAAGTATTGGTTACTGGTCGTCTTCTTGTCATCAGTGTCGAGGTTGGGAGACTACTTTCTCCCATCTTCGCATTGGCCACACTCGTCTTACTCATGGGTATCTCATGGAGAGGCACCCTGTTCCTCTCTGTGAGACATGTCAGGTTCCAGTATCGGTTAGCCACATTCTGTTAGACTGCCCTCTCTATCAACGAGCACGCAGAATTTACCTCCAACGTCGTCTCCACTCTACTACTCTCTCTTTACCTTCCCTTCTTGCTGATGGACCCTCCTTTAATCTTAACTCTCTCATTGACTTCTTGACAACAACTGACTTAATCCACAAACTCCCCTCAGCCCTTTCTACCTCAATCTCTTGCTACCCTTTACCCCTGCACTATCCACTGCCCTGCTGTTCTCCGTAACTTAATAATTATCCTTCTCCCTTTTGCCACCTGATACCCCCGCTTCCTTCCTGCCCTGCAGCGCTGTTTAGCCCTTCTGGTTTAGTGCTTCTTTTTTATTATAATAATAAATAATCCTCCATTATGATCTTTTGTTGTTGTTGTTCTTTTCTACTACTACTACTACTACTACTACTACTACCACTACTACCACTACTACCACTACTACCACTACTACTACTACTACTACCACTACTACCACTACTACCACTACTACTACCACTACTACTACCACTACCACTACTACTACTACTACCACTACTACTACTACTACTACTACTACTACTACTACTACTACTACTACTACTACTACTACTACTACTACTACTACTACTACTACTACTACTACTACTATACTACTACTACTATACTACTACTACTACTACTACTACTACTACTACTACTACTACTACTATACTACTACTACTACTACTATACTACTACTACTACTATACTACTACTACTACTACTATACTACTACTACTATGCTACTACTACCACCAACACTAGTATTTATTACACCTCAGTCTAAGCCTATATATACCCTCCAGCTCCCACAGGACATCTGGAATATACAGACGGATCTTCTGCCACAATGCCAGTTAACAATACAAGCTGCATGTGAATCTGAAGATGTGACTGATGAAGACCTCACAGACTTGAAACTCCGACATGCAATTAAGAACACAGGTGACACTGGCCCGGGCATCGATGGTGTCATGTACTCCATGATTGCACGGGCTGGTCAGAGTGGATGGGAGGCTATACTAGACGTCATAAACAAGTTCTGGAGGGTGCTGGGACACTCCCAGCAGCTTGGAAGAAGGCTACCATTGTACCAGTTCCAAAGCCCAAGGACCCAGGCAGTATGAGACCCATAACGCTGACCAGCTGCTTAGCCAAGACTGCTGAGAGGTTGGTGTTAAACCGCCTCCTATGGAAACTTGGACCCCTCTCATCATCACATATCTGGCTTCACCAAATGACTGGGTACAGCAGAGTGCATAACCACCCTATTAAGCCAGATTGCTGATAGTAACAAGAAACCTAGTATCGTCGTCTACCTCGACCTTGAGAAGGTATTTGAGCTAGCCAGCCACACAGCAATTCTAGCAATACTAGCTCAGAAGGAGATCAAAGGACACCTCCTGGCTTGGATAGAGTCCTACCTTAGGGACAGGCAGGCCTGTGTCAGCTTCCAGGGACACTACTCTTCCTTTAAAACCCTAGAAAATGGCACGCCACGAGGAGGTGTGCTCAGTCCTACCCTGTTTAACATCCTTATGCAGGACTTGTGAGCCTTCCCTTTCATAGTGGTATGCAGCTACTCGGCTGTGTTGATGATCTTGCACTCGTAGTGAATGGGAAAGGCAATTTGGAGTGACAGGCTCAGAGAGCTTTGGACCTAATAACGCAGTCTTGCAAGGAACTAGGCCTCAAGATCTCCGTTGAGAAGTCTCTTGCAATGATATTCAAGGGACCAGATCCTGTGAATAGGTTACGGATCCAGGATATAGAACTTGAGTGGA
This sequence comes from Cherax quadricarinatus, assembly GCF_038502225.1. NCBI lineage: Eukaryota > Metazoa > Arthropoda > Malacostraca > Decapoda > Parastacidae > Cherax > Cherax quadricarinatus. The sequence goes on from NW_027195283.1 coordinate 233,810, forward strand.
TAGGTTCCTACCTATACTTGGGAATCTACACTGATAAAAAGCTGACCTTTCAGAAACAGGCCGAGTATGTCAGATCCCATGCTCTACTCAGACTCAATGCCACAAGAGCCATGACGAGGCACCGTGCAGGGGCGAGCAAAGAAGTACTTCGCTTGTAATATATATAAGCTGTGCGCTAGCTCGTTGACTACGGTGCACCAGCGTTAGATCATCTCTTTCCACAGAGCAGGCAAAGAGTGGAGGTCATGCGATAAGAATTATGCTTGGGGCCCCCATCTGGACCAACACAGTATGTCTCAGACTTGAGGCATAACACTTGCAAAGACATAAACACCTGCAGAGTAGCCACGATTCTTCATTGGCAGCAAGGTATCCCACTGAGAAGATGGATATTGGCAACCATGATACAAGATCCAACTCTCTTCACAGATTGCTCCTGGATTCGTTCGTTTTATGCTGCTGGGCGGAAGCTGCTGCCTATACAATTGTGACCTTCCTGTTTCTGGGTATCATCCACCACCTCCCTGGTGCCCAGATCCAGCCTATGTTTGCGTCATGCAACTACCTACCTATAAGCGTCTCTGCAGTCAAGACACCCTCAGTAATCATGCTGAGACAAGTATGGCACTTGCAGAGTAAAGGACCTGCCTAGTATGGGCCAACAGGCCTGCTGCAGTGTTCCTCCTTTCTTATGTTCTTATGTTCTTATATACACCTGGAAAATCCTGGAGGGACTAGTACCGAACTTGCACACGAAAATCACTCACTACGAAAGCAAAAGACTTGGCAGACGATGCAACATCCCCCCAATGAAAAGCAGGGGTGTCACTAGCACGTTAAGAGACAATACAATAAGTGTCAGGGGCCCGAGACTGTTCAACTGCCTCCCAGCATACATAAGGGGAATTACCAATAGACCCCTGGCAGTCTTCAAGCTGGCACTGGACAAGCACCTAAAGTCGGTACCTGACCAGCCGGGCTGTGGCTCGTACGTTGATTTGTGTGCAGCCAGCAGTAACAGCCTGGCTGACCAGGCTCTGATCCACCAGGAGGCCTGGTCACAGACCGAGCCGCGGGGGCCTTGACCCTCGGAACTCTCTCCAGGTAAACTCCAACCATGCTGGCATCCGGGGAAATGAGGCAGCAACAGATTATCCAGGCTTAGCGCTTCTTTTTGATTATAATAATAATAAAGATTATCCACATGTTGGGATTACTGTCCCCATCAGCCTACGACAGACCAAAGTGGTAGCCGCCAGAGCAATGAAACTTATGGGGGAGGTCCTAGGTGATACTCTGTCTCAACAGTGGTACCGAGCAGCAACTCAGGGAGAACCCCCTCCAAATGATAGAAGCTGGTCCAGAGCATAGTGTACTGCCATCCATCGGCTTCGTTTGGGCTTTCCCACAGCCAAGATGATGGTAAACAAGGCTGAGGAGATGTGTCAGCACTGCCAGCACGTCCAGCGCCTCCTAACACACTATCTTCTGGAGTGTGAAGTTGCTGAGACATTCCGCAGGCAACTAGCACTAATGTCCCCCCCAAAGAGGACCCAGAGATGACTGCGGCTACACTAGTGTACCATGGAATCAACGAACCAGACTAGCTGTTGCCAGTGATAACGACATATCCTCCTCTTCGCTAGTGTCCACATATGGTGTTGTCACTTATGAGATGCACCAGATGAACTGACCAGAAGAGTGCATCATTGCAGAACCCTTTCTCCTTCGGGAGCCAGAGACGGGTCATCGCAAGATTAAGACCCGTGCCAGGACTCAGGTCTTGGCGAACATTATACATACATAATGTTTATAGCGGCTTGATAAAGCTCCTGGAGAATGAAACATTGTCACAATAAAATGTCACATTTTTGCATTTGTGTCCTTTTATTTAACATATTGTCGGTAATTCTACCAATATTAATACACTTATGTCTTCTCGCACCCAAACCCGGCTATACTTAGTAACACTGTAAACAGTGAGCTACATAAAATGTCAAACTGGATGACGACCAACAAACTCACTCTCAATATTGACAAAACCTACTTCATGCTTTATGGAAACAAAACATTAAATATCTAGCTAAATATATCGATAAATGGTTCACCCATTACAAAAAAAAAAAAACGGCAAATTTCTAGGTCTCCCCCCTCAAGGAAGGTTCCTTGATGTTGGTGAGGGGCTCTTGATTTAGGGAATTGGATCTGTGCTCCAGTTCCCCGAATTAAGCCTGAATGCCTTCCACAACCCCCCCCCCCCCAGGCGCTGTATAATCCCCCGGGTTTAGCGCTTCCCCCTTGATTATAATAATAATCTAGGTCTCCACCTTGATTGTAATCATAAATTTCAGACCCACATTCAGCATATAACTAAGAAAGTTTCCAAAACAGTAGGCATCCTTTCCAAGACACGATACTAAGTACCCCAAATGGTGTTCCTTATTTTCTATCACTCTCTAATATACCCCTTACCTCACCTATGATATTTGTGCCTGGTGATCTACCACGGCCAATCACCTTAAACCTTCAGTAACCCAACAAAAAGCTGCTGTGCGGATGATCACAAACTCCTGCGCCAGACAACACATCCCCACCACTCAAGAGCTTGAACTTACTTAATATACAAAATATACACACTTAATGTGCCTAAGCCTGCGCACGAAAATCACTGCCTATGAAAGCAAAAGACTTGGCAGGAGCTGCAACATTCCCCCGATGAAAAGCAGAGGTGCCACGAGTACACTGAGACAACACAATAAGTGTCCGGGGCCCAAGACTGTTCAATTGCCTCCCAGCATACATAAGGGGAATTACCAATAGACCCCTGGCTGTCTTCAAGAAGGCACTGGACAGGCACCTAAAGTCAGTACCTGACCAACCAGGCTGTGGTTTGTACGTCAGCCTGCGTGCGGCCAGCAGTAACAGCCTGGTTGATCAGACCCTGATCCACCATGAGGCCTGGTCTCAGACCGGGCAGCGGGGGCGTTGACCCCCGAAACCCTTTCCAGGTAAAATCTCCAGGGTCTGAAAAATTACCTGGGTGGGCTAAACTGGGATGACCTGACTATAGCTCAGGTAGGTGGTGTTGGTTGCCAATATGACGTGTTTCAGAGCAGTGCTAGCTACCCAGATAACCTTTGTTCCGAGTAAGGAAATTAGATCTAACAAAAATTATCCCAAATGGATAAACAATAGATTAAAACATCTCGCTGGTCAAAAGAGAGGCACATATACGCATTTCAAAAGAGGGGATGGGCAGTTAAAAAATCAATATATTCAATTAAAGAGAGATGAAAAAGGAATAAGAAAAGCAAAAAGGGATTATGAGGCTAAAGTCACAAGGGATTTGGAGACTAACCCAAAAGGGTTCTTTCACATATACAGAAGTAAGATTAGGGACAAGAAAGGGCCACTTTTGAGTAACTCAGGTCAGATCACTGACAGTGACAAAGAAATGTGTGAAATTTTCAATACCTACTTCCTCTTAGTTTCTACTCAGGAAGATACTAGCAAAATTCCAGAAATAATAAATTATGTAGAACAGGACGATAATAAACTATGCACTATTGGGGTAACTAGTGACATGGTCCTCAGACAAATAGAGAATTTAAAACTTAACAGGTTTTAGTGTATAACAGGCCCTGATGAATTGTTTGCGAGGGTTTTAAAGGAATGTAAAGAGGAACTTAGCATACCTTTGGCTAATCTTTTCATATATATCAATATATGCTGTCATCTGTGTAGGACCCATCTTTCGATTTCATTTATGGCTTTTAGTTCTTCCCGCGATTCCTGACTCCTATAAGATTCCTTTAGCTTAAACATCGAACTTAAGCTAAAGGAATCTTTTATATATTTATTTATTTATTATTTTGAACATGATACAGTGAAGTACAAAGGAATACAGTTATTTCAGTGCAACATGCCAAAGCCCCTTGTATGCAGAACATTATGGGCAGGCTTAAAATTAACTTAAGATTAACTAAGCAATGATATATTTAGTGGTAAAAACATTATTGTAAACAGATAACAATTTAGCACAAATGAGTATTACAAAGACAGGTCATATGGTCATTTACTGTGTTGCTGAGCATTCAGTAGAATGGAGTATTCTGTTAGGTAACGTAATTAAAAAATAAAGTTTGATTGGGTCACAGGTTAGACATTTATGAGATACAATAATGAGAAACATTTACGAGATACAATTATTCAGTACAGTGGACCCCCGCATAGCGAACGCCTTGCATAGCGAACAATCCGCATAGCGGACGCTTTGTTCGCTAAAATTTTGCCCCACATAGTGGACAAAAACCCGCTCAGCGGCCTTCGTCCGAGACGCGTCCAATGTGCGCCCTCAGCCAGCCTCACATGTGCCGCCCGTCCCATTGTTTACCAGCCAGCCTCCACGGTAACATTCAAGCATACACTCGGAATATTTTGTATTATTACAGTGTTTTCGGTGCTGTTTGTGGAAAATAAGTGACCATGGGCCCCAAGAAAGCTTCTAGTGCCAACCCTACACCTCAAAGGGTAAGAATACCCATTGAAATGAAGAAAGAGATCATTGATAAGTATGAAAGTGGAGTACGTATCACCGACCTGGTCAGGTTGTACAAGAAACCAAAATCAACCATC